>NC_056725.1:884230007-884535007 GCF_019279795.1 Protopterus annectens
TTGAGCGTCCCTTGCAGCACTGTGTACTCACACAGTAAGTTTGTTACTGCCATTTTGTACCTTATTCCTGCTGTAACTGCATTTATTTGTATTTATTTGGCATATTGAGGAGGTTAGCTTATTATATATAAGGAGTGACTCTTTTTGGAAGCACTACTATCTGAAAGCACTCTCATGCTGTGCTATATAACTTTTATGCTGCATTACTGCTTTTGTTACAGTACCTGTCATTATTTGACTCATTTTTGATATTTTGCTTGTGATTATATGAAGAGACAGCTGTCTAAACTAAACTGTGGTAGAGTATAAGCAGTCATTTATTAAGGCACATTGTTGGTGTGTTGCTTGTGTATGTAAGGAGCGACAACTGTGTACTCTGTTCTAAGGTGCAAGTGACTACTGTTTAAATACATTTCTGGGCTGTAAATGTGCATATGCTATGTTGTACCACTGAAAGTACTTTAGTTAAATTATTGGCCTTACCCACTTTTATTTGTCATCCAATCAATGCTCAGCCTCAATTCTTTTTTTTAAGTAACCAGAAGCTGAGATTGTAGCCTGTTAAGACAATCTAGACTGTAACTCTCCCATAAATAATGCTATAATGTTATGTGCATATATACTACCTCTCCCTTACCTTGATTGGCTTTATCTACAAATCCAAAGTGTAACACTTACCTAGTATTTCTGTGACCTTCACCTCCTCCCCCAGCCCAGAAGTCCTGTTTTTATTTCTGCTACAACATCTGCTTTTTTATTACTAATATGTCACTTCTCTTCTTACCCTTTCTAGCTCCCTAAGCTCCAGCCCAGTTATAACCTGCCAGCATCTCCCCGCAGCTGTTGACCCTTTTTCACTGAGTGAGACCTGGTCCCACAGACTCTGCCTTGACTTCTCTAACAAGAATTTTTTCATTCAAACAGTATGTTGGTGTTATCATAGGAGGAACCTCCTTGTTGTTATCCTTACTTTCACTGAGTCACACGCTGCCAGGGATGCACATATAGTAAAGCCTCTAAGTCCACTAATCCTCAACTTTTTTAGTGTTGGACCAAAGCTGGAAACTCTAGCTGATATCCTTCGTGGAGCTCCCTTGACCTAATCACCCTACCTTCCCACTAGATTATAATTAGCTTTCTTCTCAACCAGACATTAACAGCACCTGGAATCTGACACTCAGACTAAACTAAAGTTTTAAATAGTCAGACATTAGAGGAAGTCTCTGTCATAAACATTCTGGCTCTGCAAGTACTGCAGTGCACAAGTATCAGCTCAATTGGCTGATTGTTTTTTTTTTCCTTAAGGCAAACACAAGCATGCCAAGGGCTAGCCCCACTCTGTTCACCCTCGTTCCACTTGGGCTCACTTCCCTCCCCTACCTCCCCCATTCCCACCCACACTGATATTATTTCCTTTATACCTCACCACCTGTTTCCTCCCACCATCTTACTCCTCCCCTTCCTGTACCCAGCTACCTCCCACAGCCTATTCTTAACATAACTTAATCCATTATATCCTAATTTTCACTATTACTCCTGTTTCCATACTTCTCATCCCACTATCATCTACTTACCTTCCCAGACTCACACCCAGTCACACTCATCACATCTAGATATCACCTCCCAACTATAATTACCTCTTTCCCTCTTCAAAGATGGCTGTCTCAATCACTTCTATAGTACTCCTACTTCCACTACTCCTACTACTCACTATCACATCATCTCCCACACACTTAATCCCTAAACACAAAGTCCCCATCAATCCTCATTCACACATCTTTTCTTACCCACAGCAACCCATAGCTATCTCTACATCTATCCTTCCAATGAATATCCAATTCCCTAAAATAAAAATCCCACCTTCCTACCTTCTTACATCAAAGAACAAGGCAAAATATCTTAACACATACCCACTAAAAATGAAACCCTACTATTTCCTAAAGATCCTGCTCTTATCAGGTGACATACATTCAAATTCTGGTCCTGTTACTAACTCTACCACCCCACTAAACACCCCTCCCAATTCTAGCCAATCACCCTCAACAAATAAACAAATTTCTTTCTATTCTATCAATACTCAAAGTATCCTTAACAAACTAAACCAATTCCATGCTTGGATATCTTATAATATCCCAGATATTATCTCTGTAAGTGAAACTTGGCTTAAACCCTCAAATCAAGATAAAGACATTCTCCTCCCTGGCTACAACATAATTCGCCAAGACTGCTTAAAGAAAAAAGGTGGCGGAGTTGACATAGATTACTCCAATAACATCACTCTCTCCCATCTTAAGCAACTTTTTCCCTCCTTCACACCTGCTGACGTACTGGCAGCAAACCTTAAACTTAACAACTATACTACCATTACAGTTGTTGCCACATATAAGCCACCAGGTTACAACATTCCCTACTGGAAAATGTACTCTCATATCTCTCCCAAAACATCCTGAATGAAACCATCCTTCTTGGGGATGTAAACATTAATTGGCTAACCCTCAGCAGTCCTAACTCTCAACATCATATAAATCTGTATGGATTTACACAACTAGTCTCACAACCTACCCATACTAATAGCTCTCATTTTACAAGCTCCCTAATAGACTGGATACTTGTTTCCAATCCCAGCAAACACCGCAATCCAGAAACACTACCTGATTCCCTGAGAGATTACTCACCAATAAAAGTGCTTAAATATACCACTCACTTCTCTAAACCACATCGGCATATCACCTGCCGCAATGCTCAAACTTTAACCCCGATACATTTAGAATCCTTCTCACTACAAACTGGAACTTCCTAACACAACTTCCACTAGACAATGCAGTTAAAGCCTTTAACTCAACTTTCCTTAGCATTTTAAATTCGCTAGCCCCACCCAGAAAAGTTTGGATAAAAGCTAACATTTCACCCAGGTTACATAAAACCACCCGCTCCCTTATGAAAACCAGAGATAGGGCTTGGAAAACATGGGTACAATCCAAACATCAAACTTACTTGCAAAGGTACAAAGAACTTAGAAATCAAACAAAAAAAATTATCAACAAAGATAAAAAGGATTTCTACTATAGTCTCCCAACAACACTAAAATCTGATCCAAAGAAATTCTGGAATGCTATAAACCAGATACTACATCCTGGCAACCCAACTTCTCCTAATCCATGTCCTGACAGGTCACCTGCCAACAACTTTAACACATACTTTATTGACTCAATTTCCAAATGCTTTCACCCAACCCCTCAAACAATAACACTACTAACTTCTCTGAACCTTCTTCTACTACTAAACCATTAAGCTCCTTCTCTTTTAAACCAGTTCCCACCAGCTATATCAAAACTCTACTCTCTAAGCTCAAACCATGCTCTGTGTCTGCTGACAATATTCCTTCATATTTTCTCCAGATTGCAGCTCACTTCCTTGCCTTGCCTATATCTATCCTAATAAATTGCTCCATCTCTGAATCTAATTTTCCACTAATCTGGAAATAGTACTACACTATCCCTATTCATAAAGGATGTAAATCTACAGAAATCACTAATTTCAGACTTATCGCTATCATCTCCCTTATCTTTAAAGTCCTTGAGAAATGTATACACAAACAAGTTATGCATTATCTCATACATGACAAACTGCTCACTCCTACACAGCATGATTTCCACCCAAGCATAGCACCACCACAGCTTTACTATCCTTTCTTAACACTATTACCCTAGCCAAAAACAATCACAAAATCACATCCTACTTATTCCTTGACCTCTCCAAGGCTTATGACACTGTCTCTCACTCTCTGCTACTAAACAAACTAACAGAACTCAACTTCTCCCCTGAACAGTTGCATGGTTCTCTAGCTACCTCACTGACAGGCTGCAATCAGTGAGATGGCACTCTGCACTATCTACTCCCCTTTCAGTAAGAATGGGTGTCCCCCAAGGATCCATACTTGGACCACTACTGTTTAATATCTTCACCAACTCACTTCAATCCTCTTGCCCTCAGTCTATCATTGTCCAATACGCAGATGACTCTACAGTCATGACTGTCGCCAACTCATCCACAGAACTCCTATGAACTACCCAGTCATCCTTTAACTCAGTAGAAACATGGCTTATAAATAACCAGCTCATCCTCATCCCTAAAAAACAAAATGACTACTCTTTCTTCCTAAATCTGTAAATCACATCAGATCTTCCTTCACCATAATGTTGCTAAACAATACTCCTATACATAGCCGGCCTTAGGCATAGGCCAACTAGGCGGCCGCCTAGGGCACCACTCTAGTAGGGGCACTTTTCCAGTACTTATTTGGTGTAAGTAGACCAGGAATGGAGCAGTGGGTGGTGTCGTGGGGACAGTGTAAAGCCCTTTTGCCTAGGGCACCAATTGACCTAAGGCCGCTCCTGTTCCTATAGAAGTCGAATCTAGCACAAAACTACTTGGCATTACCATTGATGATCAACAAAAGTTTGATATACACATTAACAATTACATTTGAAAAACCCATTGGAAGGTAGGACTACTGTATAGGAACAACAAACTCCTGGCCACTGAAGCTAGGATTACTCTTACACATGCCTACCTCTTACCTTGATTAACATACTGCTTCCAAATACTCACTAATCTGAACTCCTCCCTACTTACCAAGCTAGAATCAACCTTTCACAAGATAGCTTGATTTGCAGCTCCATAAACATATAAATCTCACCACTGTCTCTCCCTAAAATACCTGAATTGGCTTGAATTACCCCACCTGTTTCTCCAATCTCAGCTCCAAATCATACACTCCATTCTATATCAGCCAGCTTTCTGCCCAGCTCTATCATCCCTCATCACCCATTATTCCCCTACAAGACATCTCCGAAGCTCAACCCAGGACCTATTAAATGTTTATAAACCCAAATCTAACACTGGGCACAACCTATATTGCTACCACACCTCTATTTCGTGGAACAAACTTCCACTAGAAATTAAGACCTTTACCCACCCCAAACAATTTAAATCAGTCACTAAAGGCTACTTTAAAAAACACTGGACTTGCTGCTGTTCACACCCTCCCTGACCATAAACAATCTACACAGTACTGTCAATGAAACACGTAATAAATAGCATATACAACTTTCAACCTATGCTTTTTATGAAACTTCCTTAGCATCTGTAATAAACTACTAACTATTTTTTAGATTAGCAAACTCTTTTACAATTAACAACTTTACTTCTAAGCTTTTAATGTCATCTTACTATTGTTTTTAGTCTTGTACAATCATGTAACTACTGTATGATATCTGTAATGTACCTAAATATTTCACCTGTTATTTAAATGTTTAATATTTTAAGGTTTGTATACATTGGAGCTTTTTTCCCCGGGCCTCTGCTGAAAAAGAGCTTGTGCCCAGTCAGACATTCCCAGTCAACAAATGTAAAATTAAATAATTATATATATATATATATATATATATATATATATATATATATATATATATATATATTGTTTTTTCATTTGAAGGAGACATTTACTTATATGTTTAATTAATAAACTGTAGTTTTTTAGCTGGCTAGTATTTGCTGGCTGCCTTTTCTTTAAGGCACTATGTTTCTGTCACATTTACTGTGTGACCTTAAAGAAAAGAGAGTAAACCTCTTACACAAATTAATATAAGCTTTACACTGAGTTTTTTTATAAGTGTATCTCTGTTGTGCTACAGTCATGTCTGATCCATTATCTAAGAATAGTAATACTCTTAAATTAACATTATAGGTAGTTTTTTGATGGTAGGGCATATACATATGGTAGTGGGCATCAATAAATTTCTAAATAATGTTACAATATTTAACATTACCTTCCTTTTCAAGAATTAGGGTTTGCAGGCACAACAAATGCAAGAAAGACGTGTTTATACAACACAAATCAAACAAAAAGAATGGCGAAAAAGAAACAGTAAAACAGGGAGATGAGAAGGGTAGCCAAATGGAATAACTAGTCACCCCATGACGGAATGAATACCACCATTGGTCTTCCCTGAAAATACGTCAAGCTTAGACTAACCCTATCAGCAAAATAAATAAGTAAACTACAGCAATAAAAGTTTAACTCAGTGATGGATGGTGGATGAATAATGAACTTGTTGACTGCCACATCAGCACAGTATACGTTCCAGTGATTTATTCAGACATGGAAACTAGTCGAGTCTACATAAACATTTGAAAATCAGAAAGCAAGCAAGCACATATGAATTAAATGATGTTTTCTAGTTCGGGTATTAGGTGTTTTTCTAAAAAAAATTAAACCTGGCTATAACAAAATAACTAACAGATGTTAAGACATGAAGTAATACTGATTACCTATTCATTTATATTGACATAATGAAAGGTAAACGGCAGTGAACTGAGAAGCAAGCCCTCATGGGGTTAATACTATTAAGAACAATGAATGTATGAGTGTAAAGAGAAAGGATCTCTTTCTAAATGTGGATTGAAAGATTCAATAGATTATTCTTCACTGTCTGGCAAACTCAGTACCCAATTCGCATCCTTCCAGGGAGAAGAAAGGGGCTTTGGTGAGAATTAGACTGTAAATGAGCCTTTTCAGATGCATATCTCTTTGTCTTGTTCCTTCATGTATCAAGTCCAGGATGTGGATTCTGAGAAACATGTCTAACAGAGATTTGATAAGATGAGTCTCTTCAGGCGTGAGAGGGACATGAGTACATCATTACTACAAGACTTAGCCCTCACAGCCACAGGATAAGAACAGTAAAAATATCAATAGATACAATAACTGGTACAGGGGTTGCCAGTAAACAATTACCATACATTAAAATTGGATATGTACTATTCTTTAGAGTAAGAATGTCTCTGAGTGTTGCATATTTCACTGCATTATTCTAGCCAGTTGTTTTGTACAGAAATGGAAACACCTTTGAGTACAGCACACAGAACAGGCATTCTTGCTGCATTTTAATTCACATCACAAGATGTACATGAAAAACTACAAGACACTATTGATTAAGTTGGAAGCTCGCAATATTTTACCAGTTTTATGGAACTGTATAAAAACTATCACTGACAGCGAAGCAATGCATTTCCTTTTAAAACTAATGCAGGTGACCATGTATAATATATGTTTCTGAGCAGCTGAATAATGTACACTATCAGTCTTTTGCAGTGGTCGTGCTTATATAGCATGCTTATTGGACAGTAACTGGGTTTCTTAGGGAGCGCGAAAAAAACTACCTTAACTAAGTAATCTGAAGTGCACAGAGCAACATAGTTCTTTAGTGACAGTAGCCTTCTAGTACGCCCCCTCAGACTGTTTTAACTTTTTGAGACAGTTTTTTCATGCTTTTGTGTCATGTAGTCATTAATTTTAGGGGGGTGGCTAAACTGTTGCATTTAACTTAATTGTTTCCAAAACTTAGATTTAGTTCCACTACCTCAGCTCAGTAACAGTCACAAATGTTTTTTTCATTTTATTCACAGTCAGATTTTTATAGCAATAGGAATGCCAAACTGAGCTTATAACTATGCGTATGTTATTTCATAATATATGTCTATTGTTAAGGCATTTATTGGTGTAACTATGGTTATGTGTATATTGTTTCATGCTTAATGTTTAACATTTTAGTTTTATGCATTTGCAATGTGTCATAACTCCTTCTGTGAAATTTACTTCCTGATTCTTATCACTGCTTTATCATTTTTCTTTTGTTTCACATGATTAATGTATGCAGACAGTTTGTATGTTGCCTGTTTCTTTATGGTAGTGGGTCACCACTGAAAAGGGTCATTGAACCAATCCTCATAACCAGTCAACAAATTGCATAGGTCTGGACTGCAGCCAGCAAATATATTACACATGACTAAAAGAACGGTGACAGACTGCTTTATTAAAAACTTATACATGATATTCCAGCATATAGCTCCTATAATGCACTAAGGAATAATGCAGAACTGTCACTGTCTACATAGAACTGAGACTACACATGTATCTGCACAGGCACATGAGAGCATCTGCTTGCATCTTTCTTTAAGGTGTGTCTGTCCCATTGATATGCATTAATTACATCATTCTTCTATTACTGTACATAAAATATTAATAATAATATTGCCATGATTGTCATGAACATAATGCATCTGAAGATGTATAATAAATAATTGCTTAAAATGTCAATACAGTTTTATTTTTTAATACATCTAAGGAATATTTTGGGAAGGGAGGCAATATGGACACCTTGCCTGTATCAGTCAATCTTTCCTACAAATGTGGCCTATAAAAAACAGCAATTTAAAATAAGTTTGTTATAATCACATGACAAATGCAAAATATTAAATATTAGCAGTGCATTTTAAAGCAGTAGCACCCTTAAATATCATTCAGGTGATTCTTATTACCTCTAGGAGGTTTGTGACTTGTAATGTCAATAATTGTTCTGCACTGCAAATAAATTAAACATTTTTATTTGTAAACAGGTGTGTACAACAATGGAAAAATATATTTCCTGTACCATTTTCTAAACATGTAAACTATATGCACAGAAAAACATTCATTTAATATATCAGGGGTTACTAAAACTCACAAATCCTGTAGTCTGTATAAACAACAACAATCAATCATAAGAGAGCTTCTTCCGCTTCTTCAGAATTCAGTAAAAGGAATTTTAGTGCATTTCCATAAATAGCTAAAATGAATATAGACAACTGTGACTTATAAAAAATACATATACTTGCATGACTTAGAGTTTATGAGCTTTGAAGGCTATCCTTCCACAACAATCAGCAGTTATAAATAAACAATGAAAAAAAGCAGTCAGATCACCACATAAAATGAGAAATCGGCTTACCTTTTGCTGTCAGACTTATAATAGTATCAGCAGTAGCTGCAGTTATGCCTGCACTCGTTTTCCCAGCCACATCTGCTGCTCTTAGGTCTTGGTAGAGCTGCATCATGTATGAACTTGGTGGTCGGGGAAAGACTGGGGTACCCCTTTGGCTCACACTACCCAAAGATTTCCCACTGTTATGACCGACGGCCAACTTGAGCTTGGAAAGTCCACCTGTTGCAGATTCCTTTCTTTCATACATAACTCCTACACTATCCTCAACACACAGCTGGAATACACACTGCACAATAACAGCAGCTATTAACCAATTTGCATCCATGATACACAAAATGTGTCTTGGGGGGATCCTCATATAAAATGTGCCAGATTGCCTGGTTGCTTATGTATCAGCCATTTCCTAGCTCCTCCCAGATGCTTACTGAACTGGGTTGCTGTTTTTGCCTTTGAAGTGTTTGGCACATGCTTTGGATACTCAGACATGTTAAAGAATCTTTGGCTGTTGAGAATGTAGGCCACTCACAGACATTCATCCACAGACAACTTACAAATGAACCACTTCAGAAAGGTTTCAGTTAGTGACCCGTGAAATAATTCTAATCATGATTACAAGCAGTTCCTTTTCCTCCTAGGGAGCATGGATGGTGTTAAAAGAACCTGCACCCCATCCCCCGTGTATATATCTAAGGCTGCCACTGTCATATATTTGAATCTGTGCTGTGCTCAGTAGATATTGGAGCAGAAGAGTATGATTTACAAGTATGAAATTTTAAAGACAGTTGTTTAAAACTGAGAAGTTAGAGTGTGATGTGATTTGTTATATTGTGTTTCGGTGTTTTACAAAAAAGAAAACACTGAAATGTGATGTTAGCTGTTTTTATGTAGTATATATGCAATGCAGGTTAGTTAAGAAACTTTTCTGCATTTATAGCTCCTTTCATGTACTTACTGGTTCGTTTATTTTGTTTACCATTTGAAGGCGCAAACATACCTCTCAACCTCTTAGAGCAAGAAATCTGGACAAAGCCATAAATAATAAGGGACAACGCCCCCAAAATAGGGGCAATTTTTAAATATTGTTCTTATAAACTTAGAAAGTTGATAGAATAACAGGTTTTGCATCAGCATACATTTTCTGAAGGGTATGAAGTATGAAACTGAAATGTCTGTCATTGTTTTCTGACCTCAATCCTCAATGATTTGCCAATAATTTGCCAGAAAACCAAACATTTATGAGGAAAATCTGGACAGTTGAGAGGTATGGGTGCAAACCTTAACAAACTCTTTTCCTTCCTTTGTATTGTCTTGTATACAAATAGTCCTGCTAGCGTGTGTTAGGTCATTGAAAGCCTGTATTCTCCCTGACACCCTCAAGACAATAAATGCTGCAGAGCAGGGGGTTATCTTGGTGGCAGAGGCAGAGAGCTGCGTGAATGTATACACCTGCATGTAATTTCCACATAGCTGTGCTCAGGTTATGTCATGATATCACTTCAGCAGCATGCACAATACAACAAGTATGTGTGCCTGCCGGACTACTAGGCTGCTTCCTCCATTCTGACCCACTAGCTTCTAACTTTACCCTTGCCTCTTTGAACACCAGCCCTAATCGCACATTGTTTCCTTTCACATTTATTTCTGGATGGGTCTACTGTACAATCCAGAGTAAGGATTTTCCATACTGTCTGAGCATCTTCAGATTTTGATGTTTGCTTCCATGTGTCAGGGCATTTTAGAAGGCCTTTACCTTGTTCTAGTCAAACTTGTTACCTTGCACTTAACAAAGTTTTATTTTTAAACCACTAGATTGACATTATCTTCAAGTCTCTGTAATTTATTTCCACATTCCAGAGTATTATATCATGCATGTCAGTTCATCTGAGCAAACCCACTCCCAGTGCTGTAACATCATTTGCAGTTGTGCCAGCATTTGGGTGGACCAGCCATGAGAGCTGGAAAAGCTCCTACACAAGTTGATCAACATCTACATAAAATGATAATAACTGCAATTATAATGCTTTATGATCAACAAATATTAAGGTATGCATCACACAAGCAAGCTGAGAAGGATAAACATCATAAACCTCTGTGAATACGTTGTAATATTTTTTGAACATAACATACATCTGATAGTTTCTTGTTTGCTAAGGTACAGAATTTTAAAGGGTAAATGTGCAGATTTTTTATTCTGCTTATGTTTTTGTTAATAGGGTAAGTGTGCCAGGCCAAGCAGAGGTGCAGCCAAGAATTTCAGACGTGTATACCAACTTCCGTAATGTAGCCTTACCTTCATCTTGTGCCAAAAAGTGAATGTTTAGGACAGCATAACATTATATTACTAAAAAAAAATCTGTAATAACAAACTCCAGTGGAAATATTAGCAACCAGACATTCAAAAAAAAGAAAAATGCTATTTGTTTAAAGTTATACCTTAATAAAACAAACATGGTAAAACTGTATTTTATTTTTTATTTGTTTATTTGTTTTCCTTTCAGATTTTAATATATCATATCATACGAAACAAATGTATTTACTTTATTTATTTACTTTGGAAAAAGTGTATGCTATGCCATATGTTGCATATGCCCAGCTATGCGCATGAGACCAGGATCCTCCTTTACAGGCACAACCTGGGCTAAGATTGCAGAGGAGTTGTGACATTTACATACATGCATACATACATACAAACAAATATTTCAACACTGCGTTAATGTCCTTCTAACCTGCCACTATACCATAACACTTGTTTCCATAATGTGTCCAGGCTGTTCTTAAAAATATCTAAACTAGTACTTGTTTTAGTGTAATTTGGAAGTCTTTCCATGCATCAGCTACTCCGTCAAAGAACCAATTAGAACACTTCTCATTCCTATAGAATCGTCTACGTAGGTAGTCTAATGATTCTCGACTACTTTTTGACAACTGCAAACCTTCCCAGAGGTAGTTGTCTCTAAATGTCTTATATACTTGAATAAGATCTCCTCTTAGTTATCTATAAGAGACACTGTACAATTTCGGATATTTCAGTCTTTCATAATAACTTAAATTTTCACATCCATGGATGCCCTTAGTATATTTCCTCTGTACTCTTTCCAGTTTACTCATGCTTGTTTTCTTATAAGGTTTCCATATTGTTATTCCATACTCAAGTTTAGGTCTAACATAACCAATAATGGCTTCATCATTTTTGATTTTTTAGACTTTATAAATCTTTTTATGCAACCTATACTTCTATAACTATCATTAACAATTTAGACATGCAGATTCTCTACGTGGTACAGAGTACAGGTGTGGTGTACACCATTACTGCACTGTAGCAGAGCAGATGTTAAGCGTTGAGCTTAATAGATAATTTATAAGTAGTATACCATGTGAAATCTACATACTTTGACTTTGGAAAATACCGAGCAAGAACCTTACTCTATAAATTATGAAATATGATAAACTGGCTTTATAAAGAATATATCTGCAAGACCATTGGAGTAGTCAGACATTTATATTTTGTATTCAGACCTCATGCTATTGCCTGAATCATTTAAAAGATGTATGTAATCCACACATGCTACCCCTATGTACTTCAGTGAGAGACTCATTATTGTCAACAGTTTCTACTTATAACCATAAAAGTTATTTTTAGGTGCATTCCTATCACCTTAGCATATTTAAATAACTATGTATAGTAGATATAGTTTATTGACTTGTAAAACACTTGTCCTCTTTGAGCTATAAGTTAAAGAGGGATGCCCAGAGAAAACATCCTTCATTGATTACTCTGATTATGCCTAGCTGTACCCCTGTGTGAGACCTGCAGTCATTCAGGGCAAGGGCAGCCCATGTACTCCTGCTTTCTATCCTTCACTGTTTCTCAGCTGTTATTAAACTTCTGCACAGCTATAGCATATAAACCTTATTTGTTTATAAGAAGGATATACATTTTTTTCTGACAGTATACCTTCCTACTCTTACAAGTATGAAGTATTAAGCAAGATAATGTTGATATTTATTATTATTTTTTATTTACATTTGTTTACTGGGAACTTCCGACTGGACGCAGGTCCTGTTTCAGCGGATGCCCGGGGAGAAAAGCTCCACATCATGTACATGATAGAGATACAAAGTTGCAGCAATAGTAAACAACATTACAGGTTGTTGGCTTTAATACAATAACAAGATATTGATTATCAATAGTATATACAGAAAATGTTGCAAGTTAAGATAGTTTCTTGTCATTTATAATATTAGTAGCAAAGTTGTCAGACAAGATGTTAAAGTATGTAAAGACAACTGGCTATTTCTGACTATGGTTAGTAGTGGTGGTAGTATAGTTGGGTTAAGAGTCTAGGTGGGGGGGTAGGGGTGGGGGTGTTAGTCTGGATTAGAACAAGGACAAAGCCAGTGCATATTTAAGTGGAATTTGAGTGCAGTCTTGAAAAGGCTGCTGGAAGGTAGAGTAGTTATAGAGGGTGGAAGATTGTTCCAAAGTTTAGATATGGTACATGAAAATATGGTTTCTCCTGTTGAGTTTTTGGGTTTGATAACAGTGAGTTGATTTTTGTTGCTTGATCTTAGGGGGCCTTGTGGAGTGATAGGCTTGGAGAAGGGTTTGAAGGGAAGGGATGTTATGGGGGTGGTTAATAAGTTTATAAGCAAGGGTGAGCTGATTAAAGTGAAGGAGTTGCGGGAATTCTAGCCAGTTTAGTTCTTTAAGGGAGATACAATAATGGCTGCGGTAGGAGGTTCCAGTGGCAAATTTAGCAATTTTGTTGTAACAAGCATCCAGCTTGTGTAGGTCTGTCTGTCTAAGGTTGGTAAGTATGGGAAATGCATAGAGTAGGGTGGAGATTAGCTGGGAATTGGCTATGGAGATTCTAGCCGCCTTGGTTAGGAATTGGCGGCTTTGATATAATGCACCAAGTTTCTTGTGAGTTTTTTTTATTGTGAGAGATATGTGGGTTTCATATCTAAGTTTGTTGTCTATTTCCACACCAAGTAATTTTGTGTGTTCTGATGGAGAGATGATGGTATTGTCTTTGGCAAGAATGTTGAAGTGGGGTGTGTTTTGGGTGGCTTTGGAAGGTTGGAACAGGAGAAGTTTTGTCTTACTTGGGTTGAGTTGAAGCTGAGCATTGGATAGCCAGCTTTCTACAGAAGATAATGATTCCTCTGTGATTTGTTGTAGTTCTGGTAGAGTGGGGGCAGAGCAGATGAGAGTAGAGTCATCTGTGTACTGTATAAGAGATGCTTGTGTGGTGGCAGTATGTAGATTGTTAGTGAAAAGTGAGAATAGCAAAGGGCCAAGGATAGATCCTTGGGGAACTCTGAGAGTAACTGGAAGGTGAGATGATAGAATAGTCTAGCTGACTGACCCTGATGTGCCTAATGAATGATCACTGGTTATTTATTCTTCAGTAACTGCCCAACATTATTAGACATTCTGCCTACTATATCCACAAGAAGCCACATTGCATCACAGCACCTTGTTAGTCAGATCTTGTAACAGTAGAGCAAGAGGTTAAACCTACACCATCTATATATAAAAATATTGAAATATACTCCCTCTGAACATATGGGAATTAGCTTTTAAACATAGCTTTAAACTGGGCATAAAGTGTCACCAAGACAGCAACTTCTTTTGTCACTGTGAGGTTATTTAACCTAGCTTACTATACTCAAGATCCAGGTGGTATAGCAATATAAAGCCCTGAGTACAGCCCACATGACCAAAGTTTGATTGGCATCTTGAGTATTTGGTAGCACTGGCATGAGAATATGGGCATGCCTGTCCTCAAGGGAGCCAGGGAGCAACAAGTTGTGCACAGCATTACTCTTCCAGATGAGAGAATAGCGTTCCACAGGACATCCTGGATAGCAGCCATATAGCTCGGCAAGCCACCAGTTAATGGTATCCTTCATTAACAAGTGCAGGGAGGCATGCAGTCACACAGAGAGAGCACAGTGATTCCCTTCAATGATGTGACTAGCCTATCCCACCAACTAGAGGTAGGGTTTGGTATTTAAAGAAAAATTACATCATTCTCAGGATACAGGCAAGAGCACACCCCCCACCAGCATCTGCCTGAGTTACAGCCCTTGTCTCTCACTGACTGTCTGTCTCTAGATGATGAGGTGACTTTCTACTACTAGGGAACAAATAGGCTCAAGCTGAATAATGGGAGAATTGATGTTTGGCAAGCTAATGGGGAAAAAGCACCTAAAGTATACATATATATATATATATATATATATATATATATATATATATAAAGCATGCACAACAGTTTATTTACATGTCCTGTCTACATATCTTATTTATTTTATTTTATTTTACTTTTGTTGACCGGCATAGTCTAACTGGATGTATGTCCATTTTCAGTAGAGTCCTGGGGAGATAAGCTCTGAGAAATGATCATACTACAAACATTCTGGTAATAATTTGTTATACAGATAAATACTGGAAATGTCAACAGTTCATAGAATTCCACAGTTTGTACAACATTTTATTGCAATCATTAGATAAGATATTTTAGGCTTTATATACAATAGTCTATACTAGTAACTAGTAACTAGTTGTTATACAGAATACATACTTCAAATTTCAACAGTTGAAAAAGTATAACAGTTTATACAAATCTTGTTGCAAGCCTTAGGTAAGATATTTTAGACTTTATATACAGAAGACTTGAGCTAGGTATGTTAAATTATCTATGTTAGGATAAGATACATCTTTGCCAAGGATAGGCCTTGATAGAGAAAGGTGCAGACAGAGCAGGCATAAGGTCTGTAGTGAGGGTAACAGGGATACAAGCTGAGAATAGTCTGGATTTGTACAGGGACATAACCAATGTGTTTTAAGGTAGAGTTTGAGATTGTGCTTGTGTTAGTTCATGAGGGAGTTGGTTCCAATATTTTCCAACTGCATTAGAGAACAGAGCATCTCCTGACATGTTGTTAGATGTACATGTTGATACAAGTAGTTTATTAGATGAGCGTAAAGTCTTAAGGTTTTTATATTGGGTAATGATGTTAGAAAGTATTGGGTCATTGGTAGGCTGGAAGAGGGTCTTGTGGGCAACGGTGAGTTGGTTAAAGTGAATTTGATTCTGAAGCTCTAACCAACCTGTTTCAGGTTATAGCAGTAATGGATCCTGAAGGGGGAAGCAGTAACAAATCTTGCAGTGCTGTTGTATGAGTTGTCTAGCTTGTTAAGGTTATTTTTTGACAAGTTAGTATATATTGAAGAAGCATAGAAAAGTGTGGAAATAAGGTGGGAATGGGCAATAGTGGCTCTAGCTAGTGAGGTGAGGAAGGGTTTAATCCTATAAAGGGAGCCTAGTTTGCTGTTGACAGTTTTTATGGTATTGTTGATTTGGGTTTCAAAGTTCAGGTTGTTATCAATGGTTACCCTTAGAAGTTTAGTTGTTGGATCAGGAGATATGAGTATACTTTATTTTTTTTTATTTTATTTATTTTTATTTAACATTTGTTGACCGGGAATGTCAGACTAGGTTCCACAGAGCCTGTTTTCAGTGGAGGCCCAGGGAGAAATGCTCCATACTATTATTGGATAAGACTGAAAAATTCATTGGAAGTGACTTACAGGTAGGAGTGAAGAGGAGGAGTTTAGCTTTTTGGGGGTTCAAGAGCAGGCAGCATTGTAAAAAACAGTTTTCTGTTGTATTAAACATTTTCTGAGTTAAGAGTCTGCAGTTGGGATTGAGAATTAGCTGAGCACATTATTGTCAAATCATTGACGTATTGTACACAGTTAGCTGGAGGAATAGCTAGGTTAAGGTCATTGATAAATAATGAGAAAAGGAGGGTGCCCAATAGGAAGCCCTGAGGAACACCTAGTGTAACAGGGAGATGAGATGATAGGGTGTTGTCCCATAGCACTGCCTGTTGTCTATTGTCCAAGTAGGACTGGAACCATTTTATAGTCATTGTATCCAGAGAAAAGGATTTTAGTATATTAATAAGTAGATCATGGTTGACCATGTCAAATGTTTTTGAAAGTTCGATAAAGAGTGCTGAAGTGAGAAGATTGTTATTACTTTCCATTAAAATCTCAAGAGATACCTCATAACCTGTTATTTGTAATCCTGGCCCTTGTATATCTCTCACTTTTTCCTCTCTCTTACACTTTGTACTTCTTAGCAGTTATCAGAGCCCTTTATAATTCTTATGACCTACTTTCTCTCCTGGCCTATCCTTCATGCATATTTTGTGCATAGTCTTTACTTCTTCACTCAACTCCTTCCACTAAGCATTCTTCTCATAAGGTTTATTGAAAAGTCAGATTAGCTGTTACTATATTTTTTTGCTCTTGGCACATCAGTTCTTCTTTAGTCATGAGCTGTGCTATATTTATGCCTGTTACCTGTTACTCTGACATGGCTTTACTTTCATTCTGCATGCTCTGTATAGTTGCAGTTGTTTGTATTTACTAAGGAAATTATTTTATGGTTGATGCTCATTGGGTATATGACTATCATGAACTTGTGTTCAGTGTAACTACATGCATTTTACACTATTGCTCTTGCTTTTGCTTAAATTAGGTATCAAAAAATGACGTAGTGATAATTAGAATATTATCCATCCATCCATCCATCCACAATCCGATTTTCCCATTTTGCACATGGAGTCAGGATGTCACTTCAATAGTGAGTGACAATCATCTAGAGCCAAGGGTTACACTGCCACAGTAATTCTTCCACACCACACACCTACAGCCAATTTAGAGTGTCCAATCCACTTACTACATGTCTTTGAAATGTGGGATGAAACTACAGCACCTTCAGGAAACCCATGTAAACACAGGAAGAATATGCCGACTCTGCACAAAGGCACCCCAGCCAGGAATTGAACCAGGTATGACTCAAAAATTATTAACAGTGCTTAAATGCTCTAGCTATGAATTTCTTCTGCTCTTGCATAGTTACTATTGACACACACAAATGTTTTCTTCAATTTTGTAGTATTCACTCTGTGTTTCTGTGTATGTACGTACTTCCGTGGGAATTGATTATTCTGTGGACTTTTATGCAAATGAGCTTTTCCCAGTCAGACCTTTTCATAGATGAAATGGATAACCAGATAAATAAATTAAATAATCATACAGATGAATAAATACAATTACGTAGCTTAATCCTAGATGACATAAACATAAAAGTAAGTTTTGAGATGTCAGAAAGGAATGCATAGCTTTTTAAAATAACATTGGCTAGGTGAAGACATACACTAGTTTCCAGCTAAAATCTTGAAAGCATTAGTCACCCCCTTCTGGAGGAGCAGAGTCAATGAGAGATACAATAGTGGAAGAGAAAGTCATATGTGTGTGTGCAGGTCCTAGTTTGTATTGCAATGTTGGGGAATTAGACACTTATAGGTAGTAGTGTAGAGTCTACAGCATGGGATAAGGCCTGCAAAGTGAGATATTTGTGTTTTAGACTGATATGCTGAATTTTCCACTGGCTACAAGCAATGAAATGCTTCAAATGCAAGCTTTAGGTAAGTCTCAATCCAGTGATAAGTACACGATAAAGCAAGTGCATGAACAAATATAGTTAAGCTATCACTAGCAGCTAATGCTTAATCTGTGATGTTTACAAACATGATAATGATCAAAGAATTATTTTGGACACCTAAATAATAAAGGAAAGGTCATTGTTCAGAATGACTCACAGACATTCTGCATGATTAGCCACCTGAAAACATCTTCCCACTTTTACAGAGCTGTTCTCCTTCTGAAAAGATTGTTAAACCAAAATACTATTACCCTCATGAGGTTAGTATTCAGGTTACTCTGAATGATCCCATGATACTTGCCAGTGATAAGCAGGAGATATTCTAGGGTGCTCAGTTCTATGGTGGTTGTTCAGCTATAAAGGGCTAAGCTGAGACTCATCATCTGTATTCACACACCCTCCGTCATCTGTATTCACACACCCTCCATCATCTGTATTCACACACCCTCCGTCATCTGTATTCACACATCCTCTGTCATCTGTATTCACACACTCTCCGTCATCTGTATTCACACACCCTCCGTCATTTGTATTCACACACCCTCCGTCATTTGTATTCACGCACCCTCCGTCATTTGTATTCACACACCCTTACAATTTCTCCTTGGGGCAGCAGAAACAGTGCTAATAATGTAAGTGATAAACCTGGCCTAGCCACATCTGAGACATGTGAACTGGGTGCAACTACTTTTAATAAATTAACCCAGGTAAAATGTATGGAAATTTCTGACGGAGTATACTTTTACATTTATCTGGGGTGAGACAATGACTGGGTAAAGTGTTTAAATGGAACCATACTACCTCATAGGCAAGAAAGGCCAATGCTCATGTTCTGTAGGCTCCCTTTTCAGAATGTTTCTCTTTTCTTTCTATGTTAACAATAAGTGGCTACATTAAAAGTAAGTTACACTATTCTGGTAGACAGGTTACTACATTACAGGCTGCACAGATCTTGCCACGACACAAAGCTCCAGGAAAAAAGTTTTGGTTTAGTTCAGGCTTGGTTGTACCCAATAGACTGGTAACAAATCCACCCCCCCCAAAAAAAAAAAAAGTTATGGTAGTGGATATTTAATCTCTGCAGATGACACAGTGCTTAAAATAACTGTTTCTTATGATAGTATAAGATACATTTTTCTTAATCTATAATATCTGTGGCTTTTGACTAAGAACAACGTTTACTAAACATTTAAAAAAGATTGTGACTAAAACCTGGTCAGTTCTTTGCCTCTTGCTCGATCATTAAACAATACTTGACCACAAAAACAAGAATTAGGATTGATCAGACCCTTCATATCACTAGTTTTGGTCTGTTGTCATTGCCAACGTACACAGCACAATTCAGAAAACTAGCTTTATTTGATAGCAGGGTAGCTAGTTTACAGTGTGCTGCTCTTACAGGCCTCATAGGATCATCGGAGGATACTAGACTAATAGCCCTTTTGGCCTTTACAAGCTGAGACATTTAATAAACTGAGTACCCTTACTGACCATAGTTAGATGGTTGTTAGAAGAGTGATTCTGTGACCATCATCGACTGCCCCTGTCCACGAGGAACATAGGTGCCACCCTCAGGGTGAATATATAATTACCCATCCAGTTACAAGGTTGCTCTTGAATAGGATCATTGAGGAACTCTGCTTCACATGGAGTGGGAGCTTATTACAAAGAAGTGGTAATCGCTGGGAGATATATCTGTCGTTCCACCATGTTCTGTTAATGCCACAGGCTAGGTTGAGATTGCTGGATTGAGTTATTCTTGTCTTATTTGATTTGCAGATGTTCAGCATTTCCATTAGGACAGGGTCCAAGACTGCTTTGTAGGCCAGACACAGGTCACATCTCAGCAGCCTGTATGATACAAAATACAGTGTCAAGGTTTTCAGTCTTTCCATGTATGTCATGTTTTGGATTCTCTTGGTTAGAAACCTCTGTGGTCTCTCCAGTTGCTGCAGGTGTCTAGTGAGTCTAGTGATGTACATACAGAAGGGAGCATTGTACTCAGTTAGTGGTCTGATAAGGATCGAGTACAGTGGAGCTATAACCTCCCTGGTCTTAGATGCGATGCCCTTATTTATGAGATGCACAATGTAGAATGCTTTTCTTATGAGTACAGACACATGGTGATCGAAGTTTAGATTGCTATCAATCTGTATTCCCAAGTCTCACACCACTGAGTCTGAGCTTAGAGGGGTGCTATCTCTATCATAAATAGTTAGGGATACTTCTTTGTCAAAGGGGATAATGAGGCATTTTTTGGTTTAAGTTTTAGTCTGTGATTTTGGCACCAATCATTTGTCTACGTCAGTTCTTTATGAAATATGTTAACATCGCAGGGGAGCTCTATAATTTCACCCAGTTTACAGTAATCTGCAACCTTGGTAAGCCACAGGGCATCTACCTTCACCTGGACTTCATAGAAATAGATTCCAAACAGTAGAGGGACCAGCACAGATCCCTGTGGTACCCCACTGGTAACTGGTCTACTGGTGGAGGTGGGCTCCCCAACTTTGACAGTATGCATTCTGTTGGTAAGCCAATGTGCTACCAGTCTAGTAATGTATGGGTTAATCCCCAGCTGGGAGACTTTCTCTGTGATACCTGAATGGATGATTGTGTCAAAGGCATTGGCTAAATCAAGATAGGCAGTATGTACTGTTTTGCCATCATCCAGGGCTTTGGTGACATTCTCAAACAAGTCTAGTAGGCTTAATAAGCAAGATCTACATTTAACAAAACCAAACTGGGTTGGATCAAGGGTTTGAAGGTTGCCTATGTCCTTGTGGATAAGATCCATAATGATTCTTTCCATGGCCTTGCAGATAAGGCTGGTTAGGCTTATGGGTCAATAGTTTCCAGGGTCAGTTGATGAACCAACTTTGTGCAAGGGGATTACTATTGCTATTCTACACTCTACTGGGACAAAGGCCAGTTCTCAGGCTATGGTTAAAGAAAGTGCCGAGTGGTTCTGCTATGTCTTGTTTTAGATTGTTTAGTACGCAGCCTGGGATGTTGTCTGGTCCCATAGAGGCCATGTTTTTGGCCTTCGAGACTGCTTATATGACCTGTTCTTTGGAGATACTTAGTGGAGGACTGGTGTCAGGAATGTTTTGCGGTATGTCTGGTGTGGGGGGGGGGGGTAAAGTTATTGCCATATCTTTCAGCTAACAGGTTGGCAATTTCCTCAGATTCAGTGTGAGCGGTACCATATAATATACGTTCACCACACAGCTGGGCATCCCCTTTTAGGTTTTGGATGTAGCTAAAGAATGCCTTATGATTGTCTTTAGCTAGGGATTCTAATTTAGACTCATAGTTAGTCTTAGAGGAATTAACAAAACATCTGATTTGCTTGTTCAAGCTCTGGAGGGTATTCTTCCTCTTTTGAGTAAGTTCCCTCCTGTTGTTAGATCTCAGTTTCTTTCTTTTGTTGTATAGCCTACTTATACACTAGGATGGCTTGGTTTTTCAGGCAGGCCTGGTTTTGTTCCCTTTGGGTACAGCCGAGTCAATGTATTTGTTTAAATGGCTGTATAGGACATTTGTGCATTCCTCTGCATATGAATCATCATTGGCTATGTTGGCAGGGGCTTTGAAACTTTTTTATACCATCTCTTAGTAGGCAATAGTTTGCTTTGGAGAATTTTTTCATTTTTTTTACTCCTGTGGAGGTATCAGGATTGATCTTATTTATTTATTTATTAATTTTACATTTGTTGACCGGGATAGTCCGACTGGATGCATGTCCATTTTCAGCGGAGGCCCGGGAAGAAAATCTCCAAACATACAGACAAAAACATACATACATGCTAAGGGTATTACAAAGAAAAAAAGGTTAGGCATTCAAGAAAAATGTACAATTTTAACAGGGGAGAAAAGCTCCAATTGTACAGATAAAACTATGCATGCCAAGCAACACATAACTAACAAGCAGATATTACAAGTAAGTATGGTGTGTCCCTCTAGAGGGGATCAACACTTTTAACAGTATGTAGTAGAATATAAAAAGTAATAAACAGGTGGATTACAGCAACATTTTATTACAAAGAATGTAAAGAACAAGATTGCCATTGCAAGCATTTGTGAGCAAGAAGCTAGTACATTGCTGTTGAGTTAGGGAGTTGTTATGGGGATTAATCGGGGTTGGTACATGGACAGAGCTAGTGCCTTTTATGATACTGTTTGAGGCCTTTTTTAAAGAGGCTTAGAAAGGATTCCAGGGTAATGTCCACTGGAAGTAAGTTCCAAGCTTTCCCAATGGAGTTGGCAAACACGGAGTCACCAGCTGAGTTATTAATTTTCAGTGTTTGGACTAACAGCTTGTTGGATGAGCATAATGGTCTGGAGTTACTGTATGGATTTATGATAGTTTTAAGGGTGGGGGTGATTTTAGGTTGGTTGAAAATATTATGTGCTACTATTAGCTGACTGAACTGTATTAAGCCTGACAGTTCAAGCCACCCTAGGAGACTGAGGTTGTGGCAGTGATGCGTCCTATATGTTGATCCAGTGGCAAATCTGGCAATATGGTGGTAACAGTGAGAGAGTTTGGTAAGCTCTAATTTGTTTAGGTTACAGAGTATAGGGGAAGCATATAGAAGGGTGGAGAGAAGATGAGAGCCAGCAATAGCGATTCTAGCTATAGGGGTTAGAAAAGGTTTATTTCTATATAGTGAGCTGAGCTTTTTGTTGATGGTTTTGGTAGTCTTGTTTATGTGCAGGTCGAATTTGAGATTATTATCTATTATTACCCCTAAGAGCTTGGTTTGGATATCTGGTGAAATAGAGGTACCATTGTTTGATGTTATAGTAAAGGAAATTGGGAGGGACCTACAAGTGGGGGTAAAGAGTAACAGTTTGGTCTTTTTGGGATTCAACAGAAGATGGTGATTAGAGAGCCACTTTTCAACCATGTTGAATGTACTCTGGGTTAGGGTTTGCAGGGCTGTTGGGGAGGAGGCTGAGCAGATCAGAGTGGAGTCGTCTGCATATTAGATGCAGGTTGTATCTGGGATGGCAGTGTGCAGGTTACTGATAAAGATGGAAAAGAGTAGAGGACCTAAAATGGAGCCCTGTGGAACTCCAAGAGTGAGAGGTAACAGAGTGGATAGTTTGCTCTGCCAAAGTACTGCTTGTTGTCTGTCATTCAGATAGGATTGGAACCACTGTATAGTATGGTTGTCCAGGAAAAAAGATTTCAGAGAGTGGATGAGTAATTGGTGATTGACCATATCAAAGGCCTTTAAGAGGTCTAGAAAGTGGGCTGATGACAGCAGGTTATTTCTGTTTAGATTTACGGCATTAGTGAAGGAAAGGAGAGCTGAGGTGGTGCTATGATGTGGCCTAAAGCCATGCTGAGAGACAGCCAGTGTTTAGTTCTGGATGAGATGGTACATAATTTGTTTGTGGATGAACTTTTCCATTATTTTGGCCAGTGGTGAAAGAATGGTGATGGGTCTACAATTGGATAATTCTGTGGAACTTCCACCTTTGTGGAGTGGGATAACATGGGATATTTTCCAGATTGGGGGGTAGAACCAACAGTTAGGGACCTGTTGATCAGGATAGATATGGGAAATGCTATGGCATCAGCTGCTATGTTTAAGAACTCTGCTGGGAGCAGGTCAGCAGATAGGGTGGTGGGCTTCAATTATTTGATTAGTGATCGAATTAGAGTGGTAGAGACAGATTGGAAGTTGAAGGGGGGATGAGCAGTGGGTATATTAGTGGAGGAGCTAGTCAAGGGTGTATTAGTGGTAGAGTTAGAGTGCATGGGATTGAGTTGGTTAGCAAGAGATTTGATTATTTCAGTGAAGAAATTATTAAAGGCACTAGCGACATTCTCAGGTGGTTTTTGGGTGTAGTTTGTTGAGGTTGGAGTGGTAGATTGTCCTGGATGAAGAAGCTGGTTTATACCTGCCCAGAACTTTTTGGGATTGTTTTGGTGCTTCTGCTGCAGGTTTTGGTAGTAGCCTTTTTTTTCTTACTGAATGGATTCTTTTGTGTCATTGGTTGAGAGGTGCTTTAATTGTACACCAGATAGCCCAGGCCTTATTTCTAAGTTTGATTTTTAGTTTGGTTTCCTTAGTGAGCCATGGTGCTGTATTTGTTTTAGTCTTAATATTATGAGATGGGGCATAGGAGTCCAGGATGTTTAGGAATTTAGTATTAAAATATGCCACTGCCTCTTCCAGTGGTAAATGTTTTAGGACTGACCAGTTGACTGAGTTAAGTTCATTTTGGAAATTTACAGGATTGAAGTTTTTGGTGTTCCTAACTGTTCTATAGGTAGGCTGATGAGAGTTCTCACCCTTATCCTTAATAATGTAAGTTAGAGAGTGATCACTGAGGTCATCGGGGAGGGTTCCAGCGTTATACAAGTGGTGATGACTATTCATAAGAAGCCAATCAAGAATACTTTCTCTATTGTTGGGTTTGCTGATCCTAGTAGGAGCGGTTATTATTTGACTGAACCCTAAGAGATTTATGTGGGTGACAGGGGATTCAGCTGCACAAGTGGACCAGTCAATGCTGAAGTCACCAAGCACAATGGTTTCTTGGGGGTGGTTAGTGGATAACCATTGGGGGATATCTTTTAGTGTGCTTATATTGTTCCCTGGGGGAATGTAGATACAGACAATATTTATGCATTTGTTGTGGTTAATTCGAAGTTTAGCTATAAGGATTTCAACATTATTAAATGGGGTGGCTGTATGGAATCTCTATTAATACTTAGTGTGTTTTTGTAGAGAACTGCTATTCCCCCTCCCTTTTTAGTAGTGTGGTCTAATTGGTGAATATTATACCCTGGTGGTAATATCTCATCATCAGCAGTAGTAGGTTTTAGCCAGGTTTCTGTGAGACACATTATATCTGGGGAATGGACTGCTAATAGGGTGTGTGGGTCATTTATTTTGTTGTTTATGCTTCTAATGTTTAGGTGAAAGGTGAAAAGAGAGTTAGTGGTTTTATTAAGTGTTAGAGTAATGGTGAGAGTATTGTTGTAGGAGTTAGTGGCACTATGAGAAGAAGGGCCAGGATTGGGATTTATGTCCCCGTGTACTATGAGGTTGTAGTGAAGTCTGATTATGAGTTTTAAAAATGTATGTATAAGTTTTAGATAATGTTTGTCTTTGGGGTTGGAGTTTAGGGTTTTAATTGGGTGGTGATTTAAAGGGGATGAGAGATTAGATGTGTGGGGGATAGTTAGATAAGATGTGTTATTAGAGAAGTTAGGGGTAATGGTGTGATGATTTGGGTAGTGGAATCCAAGGTAGTATTGGCCTTCGTAGGCGGTGAGGAGGTAAAGGATAGGTAGTATAGACAGCAGCGAGATAGCCATTGAATGCTTAGATGCCAGTATATAAAGAGTTCTAGACAATTTTAGGGCTTGAGGTTAACTGGATATGATAAGAAGGAAGGAATAAAGAGTGGCAGAGTGGGGGGACCCTTTGGTAGTGAGAGATAATTAGTATGAGGAAAGAGGCAGGGGTAATCCTATGATGATGGGAGATGCTGATTGGGATGGAGGGGTGGGGTGAAAGAGATGCTGATTGGAAGAAAGAGGGGGAGTGGCTAAGTTAGTATAAATCTAGCACTGTTGGGGCAGGTGGAATTTGGGGGCAGGGTGGGGCGCGGAGCAAGCCCGAGCAGAGTGGGGTAAGTCCAGTCACAAGATTCACACAGCCTGCCTGTAAGTAGACTGGCTATGTTTTTAAATCTCTGTTGCTTTTTTATTTTCAGAGAGTACACCAGTTAGCACTAAATGCTACCTATTTGTTTATTGATTAAAGGTACTTCAAAAAAGACAGATTTATGGTCTGCAAACAATGAAAAACCCAAACAAAGAAACAAACAAACTGAGAACCAGAACTAAATGCAGTAGATGGAACATGAATTGGAGTTTACCTTCATGGAAGTAACAGGACAAGAATGATCAATATTTACAACAAGGAGCTTATCCCAGGAAACAGTTTCATAATTCACACTACAGGAAATAAAGAGCACAGTCCTTCCTTGTGGTAAGAACAATATAACAATGGTAAAAAATGTTCAAAATGATAACTTTGATTTTAATGTGTATAATTATTCTCACAAACAGTTTTGTATGGCGCATGCAAACATTTTAGCAAGAGGTTTAACCTTTGTATCATTAGAAGGGCCAACATTGTTAGTATTTCAAGTGAGTTAAAAATGTATACTGGGAAAATAAATTTAGGTTTGTGGTTTTCTGATGCTGGAACAAATATTACAAACAACCAAGTACATAGAGCTAGTAGTTTCATTCCTCCCTTGTATGACAGCATTCAATTATTTGAGAAAACATGTGAGTGGGAGATAAGAAACATTTTAAAGCAGCCACCCAACTGTAGATTTTACAACATGTCCGGCAGTGAAATTCAAGTGTTTAGAGAATGTGCAGATGATGGGGAAATAAGGATTATGAAGCCCAATAAAGGGGGAGGGCTTGTTATAATGAGTACTATTGATTACATTAATAGAATGAGCATTCTTTTATCTGAAGAAACATATGAAAAGGTTTCCTCTCAATAACATTAATGTTGCATTATTTGCTGAAACAGATTTATTGTTGGACAGCATTTTATTACAAGGTCAAATTGGAAAGAGTGATTATGAATACATGTCAAATGACAAGCCTGTCATCACAAGTATTTTTGGTGTACCTAAGGTTCATAAGAGTTTGGAAAATCCCCATTTCAGCCTGTTGTTGATGGCACAAGATACAAAACATACTTTATTGTGAATTGATCGATTATTATGTGAAAAATGAATTAGATAGTTTTAAGTACATCTTCATAGATTCTTGGCAATTTTAAGTATGCTCAATGATATTGCATTTGATCCTAATGTATTTTTTTGTTGCTGTTGATGTCCACAACCTGTTTTCAGCTGTCCCCCATCAAGTAGGCTTGATATGGTTTGAACACCAATTATTTCAACTGCATACATTAGATTCTACTAAGGTTAATGCTTTAACCACACTGGTGGAGGTGGTTTTGAAAAATAATTACATCTATTTTGAAGAATTATACTGCAGACAAACCATTGGAATAGCTATGGGGCAGCATGTGCCCTCAATCTTGCAAACTATGTTATGGCATAATGGGATGCTGAATTTATTTTCATTAGTCAATACATTAGTTGTTGGACATTATATACTAGATATTTAGATGACATTTTCATTTTATGGGTAGAAATGTTGGATAAATTGCAAGAATTTTTTATTTACATTAATAATAGTGTTAAATTTTTGAAATTTTCATACACATATGATTTACGTTGTACAAATTGCCTTGATATCCAATTAAGTAAGGATTATGAGTAGAATAGGTTTTCTTCTACTATTTATAGAAAACCTACATTTACATTTTTCTAGATGGCACCCTAGTCACCAAATAAAAGCAGTAGTGAAGGGCCAACTTCTTCGGATAATGATTTCTGGGCTTACTATCAAATTTTCGAATCTAACTCAGTCAACTGCACTTTGTTCGACCATGGAAAGTCAAACACGGCAATGCAGAACTCCAAAAGCCAACCTAGGAATGTGTTTTAACATGGGTCGAGATAGGGGCGAGGTTTGTAGTTCAGCAATTGCAGTGAACACCTATCTCGACCCATGTTAAAACTTGTTCTTAGGTTGGCTTTTGGAGTTCCACATTGCCGTGTTCAACTTTGTTTGAACAAAGTGCAGTCGACGGAGTTAGATTCGAAAATTTGAAAGTAGACCGATTTCTGACCTGAAAATGTTTTTAAGTGTTTTTCAACTTTTGAACTGTTGAGGGCTACACATTCAAGTGCAATAGCCATTCTTCTGCTTTAAAAGTGTTTGTTTTACTGTATCTGTTTTAATTTTTGAAAAAAAACAAAAACAATTCTTATCTCTCTACTCATTTCCCACCTTTCTATAACCAGTAGTGTCCAGTTTTCAGATTTTGCTTAATTCTGGGCTGTTTTGTAATTTCTGTGTTGCCCAGACCTTACTAAGATAGAAGGAAGCTTCTCTGTTCATCAGTGAGAGTGGTGAGCTTTGAGCAGCCTATCTGGCACTGGAGGAGTGGTTTAATCTCAGAATCTGTAGTTTTATTGGCCATTTTGGGCTATCTCTATCCCTTTCATCTTTCTGTTTAAAAACCCGTGTTTGTGAGGTTTTGTGCATCACACAGTGCCATTTAACTAGGGTTAAACTATTCTCGGTGCCAAAAGGTCTGCTTGTCTAATTTTCCCTTAAAACTAGCCAGTTTTCTAGTTTTAGCACTCAAAACTGTGTTCTTTTGCTCAGCACTTGTTCAAAACTTGTTGCAAACACTAAATAATCTACAAATTAGTGCAGCACTCAACTTTCCTCACTTGTTAGGAGGAAAACAGTTTTTAGTACTTAAATTAATACACACCTATCTAGGCATGTCTATGGGTCAGATCCCAGTATTTTCCCCTCTCCACCTGATGAATGTGGGCATCTTGGGGCAATGTAGCAATTGCCTCATGTACACTAACAACCCTCTCCTCCTACCATCCATCTCTATAACCTGTGAGAGATGCACTTATATAGCCAAAGTGGAAGCCAAGCTCTCTCCAGCCAAGACTGTGCTAGACAGTCAAGAGGAGAAAGTAAGCACCTGTACCACACCACACTCAACACATAGTCCATCAAAACCTACACCACCTAAACCCAGACATAGTAATACAAAACACACACCTGCATTCATGGAGGCTCTCAATAAAAATCTGCCCAAGCAACACAGACCTCCAAAGCTGAAACGCAAGCAACCACCACCCCCCAACACTACCCAAATGACACATAGCCCACAAAATCAGTGTGCCACTCAACCTCAGCCCATAAGGCAAAACAACATACCCAACACACTAGTCATAGGTGACTCCATAGTCAGGCAGACTGATGTCCCACTCACCAGGCTAAACAAGGAGAAAGTTACTGTCACCTGCCTGTCGGGTGCCAGGATCTGCCACATAATGCAAGCACTCAGGTCACTCCACAACAAGTACAAATATGACTCTGTCATTGTCCATGTTGGTGTGAATGACCTGAGATGTACCTCCCTGAACTACATTAAAAGAGACATGGAGGAGCTCTTGGATCATATAGCCCAGGCAGGTATGACCCTAGCCCTGAGTAGCATCCCACCATCTCCCAGAATTATACCACAATACAAGGACAAAATGGTTGACTTCAACAATTGGCTAAGCTTCTGGTGTCATTCTAAGGGGATCCAGTGTCTGTCTGTCTGGAACGACATGATCAACAGACCACAATGCTTTGCCAAAGATGGCCTGCACCTGTCACCCCTGGGATTCCAGATACTGGATAAGGCTCTTGGCACCCCTATAGTACCTTTTTTATGCAAGGTTCAAATGACAAACTCACCACCGTAACAGGTATAAGCAAGCAAAATCTGAGGGTAATGCTACTCAATGCTAGAAGTCTAAATCTCAAAATTCACTCACTCAAGGCACTCCTTAAAATGGAGAACATCGACATATGTGCAGTGACAGAGACCTAGTTCAGGGCTCCAGAGAGCACCCCTGCACTACCAGGCTATAACTCATACCACACCTTTCGGCCAGTTACCCTGGACTGAAACATTAAAGGAGGAGGCGTATCTACACCTCCAGGCTAGTTGCTCAACATAATGCATCTGAAATTAACCAAGTGCAACTAACACTGGGCAAGACTGCAATCCAGCTTGTAGCTTGTAACAGATCCCCCACCATGCCCCAGGATGCCCACTCCATGTTTCTTGATATAATGGGTAATATTAAGGAACAGCCCAATATCCTAATAATGGGTGATTTCAACTACCCCACCATCAACTGGGAAAACTACTCATGTACTAACTCATTTGCTCAATGCTTTCTGGAATTCATAAATTCCAATGCCCTGGATCAGCTTGTCCATACCCCCACCAGGGGCAGCAAAATCCTGGACCTGGTCATTACCAAGATGGGCAGCCGATGTTCCACGCCAGAGGTCAACTCCTTGCTGGTCAGATCCAACCACAAGCTAATCATCCTAGACATCAATATCCCATCCCCATCACCCATTAAGGAAGCCACCATAAAAAGCTTCTCCAAAGCCAACTTCATGCATCTTAAGACAGAAGTGGCAAGCTTCATGACACCCATACAGATGGAAAATAGAGGTATGACTGCTGAATCCTATACAAATGCACTGTATAAGCACATACATGAGTGCATGGATCGTGCCATCCCCAACAGAACCAAGATGCTATTCCTCCAAAATAAGGAAGCCAATCTGGTGGTCCCCTGCCATAAACAAACTCTACAACAGAAAGAAGAAGCTGTTGCAAAAAAAGAGTAAAAATCCCCTGACTGAACTCAATGGTCAGCATCAGTAAGAAGCTATCCCATTTAAAATCCTCCAAAGCTAGTTACGAAAATAAAATCGCCACTGATTCTAAAGACAACCAGAAAGCATTCTGCAGCTATGTCAAGAATCTCAATGGCGACACTCAGATCTGCTCTGAGCTACAACACAATGACACTAGATATACAGAACCAACTGATATTGCCAACATCCTGGCAGATAGGTTCAGTATAAACTTTACCCCCCCCCACCACATCACTGTACTGGAAGAATGCAAAGCCCCTGTAATCATGGCTACACAAGTAAAGACTGATCTCTCCAAAGCCAAGAACACAGCATCCATGGGACCTGACAACATCCCAGGCTGCGTTCTGCATGGACTACAGAATGAACTGGTACAGCACCTAAGTACCATGCTCAATCATAGCCTCACTTCAGGCTTTGTGCCTACTCAATGGCACACAGTGATGGGTATCCCACTCCACAAAGGGGGTGCGACCATGGACTCTGGGAACTACCGCCCCATTAGCCTGACAAACCTGGTCTATAAGGCCATGGAACATATCATCTTGGAGCTTATAAACAAGGACATAGGTAACCTCCAAACTCTAGACCCCACTCAGTTTGGGTTTGTAAAAGGTAAGTCATGTCTCCAAAACCTGACTGACTTCTTTGAAGTAGTCAACAGAGCTGTGGATGAGGGTACGGTGGTGCACACAGCCTATCTTGACCTCCCCAAGGCTTTATACACCATTCCCCACTCTGGAATCACGGCCGGCCTTAGGCATAGGTGAACTAGGCGACTGCCTAGGGCGCCGTACCGGCTGGCCTTGTAAAGGGCGCCTTATGTAGTTATTTATTTATTTTAATTAATAAAGTTTGCGCTCTTGTTGGTGCTGGAAGTTGGAACCAGAGGGCGGAGGGCGGGGGAGTGTACACGAGCACCCTCCCACTTCTTACAGCTGAGGGTTGGCTAGGAGGCTATAAAAAAAAAAAAAAAAAAAAAAAAAAACTTTAGTTTACGATGCGAGAGTCTTCTCCTTTAAGGAGAATCTTGTGTGCGTCATGACACCAATGTCAACTAAATGCATTCTGCAGTTCAAGCGACATGCACATGATACACACACAACGTTGTGTTCCTTGTAATGGGTAGGTTATGTTTTATTATTTTATGGTATGTAACTTTGCTGGCTACTTTATACCTGACTGAGTGCAAGATGCGTTGAGCGGAGGAGTCGAATGTTGGATATTGAATACATTTAAATGGAAGTAGGTGGCAATGGCAAAACTTTGGTTTATAATGAAAGTTTCAGCATCAGGGCCCAGTGTGTGATCATGTTTGTGCATGAGCAGTTATGGCTTAGATTTAGAGTTATGGCTAGAGGAGGAGATCGCTTTAATGTTATTTATGCTGGTGTCCATGGGTTAGGGTTAGAGTACGGCTTAGGAAAGGAGATCATTTTAGATTTATGCTTGTCTGTGTTATGTTGCGTGCCTGTGTGCATTGTGTAGTTGTACAGTTAATGTTTAAGTTGCTGCCCTAATGTGTGGAGTTGGGGTTAGGGCCAATGGGAGGGATAGGATTAGCACACTTCGATGTGGTGGTACAGGGCAAAAGTGTTGCAAGACTCTTTCATGGAACTCATTCTATGTTACAAGTACATAAAGGATATCAAAAATTATACCTCTGTATTATAGCAATTATCTGAAATGTATACTTGTAATTGGCTTACAATGCAAGCCAGTGAGAAATTATCTTTTTATAACTCCCTTGAAATACTATAAATCCTGCTAAATAACCGGAAAGAAATACAATTGTCACACTAGTAAAAAATGAAACAAAGCTTAAAAACATTTCCTTTTCTATACACCCTTAACAGCATGTTTGAAAGTGGGTAATGTTGAACTTTTTTTTTGTGCATTGGTAGGTTAAGAAGGAAAAGAACAAGTTAATGAAGAGTGCAGCTGGTTAAATAAAACATTACCCACACTTTAATATAACTTAACTGTAATTACACTGGCAACATATTTTTGAGCACTTTTATTTGATGGTTTGGGTAGAGTATATTTTAAAAACACAGTATAACTTTCTATCACTAGATGGGGATGGTGCTAAAGCATTCATGTCTGTGAAAATAACCTTACTCATACGTACGTAGAAAAATAAAAGGCTGAGAATAAAGTCTTCTGAAAATTACAGTAACTTCATTTTCATTGCAGACTATTTCTGTGAATTCTGAGGCTGGCGTATTCTGGAGTTCATTCAGCTGCACTAAGCTGAACTACCATTTTTTCTAAATAGGGAAGCATTATATTTTTGTATAAAGCTTGAAAAGGAAGGATGAGATTTTTGCAGATAACACACAAATACGGTTTTGTAAATTTATTATATAGAATGTATAGGTTTCAAATGACAGGCAACTATGGCTATTTGAGTTATAATCGAGGGGTGGTTGTAATTTTTATGAGTGGGTCCATGAAAGTTCAGTCTGACAAGATAGACTGGGGAGAATTTAAGCTTACTCATCTGATTATCTAGGTTTACCTTGAAATTGACAAGGATACTACTCCATTTGACATGTAGAAGGTTGTTCCAGAGGTGAAGAATACATTCCTGCAGATCACACATTATTTCATAACTCTCACTGAACAGAATTTGGAATTCAAGCTTGCTTGTTAATAGAACTAGCTTGAATTCAAAATGCAATTCAGTGAGTTATGAAACTAATCATTAGCAGTACTGACTGACTGCGTTCTTTAATCGTTTAAAAACTATGATTGTAACACTTGCTCTCCCCCTCCTTATTTTTGGCTTTGTCCGGAATTCTAAGAAAAGAAGTTGAGATGCTTGCAATTGTGCCTGCTCTTTTGTGGTCAAAGGTCAAGTGGCAGGAAAACCTGGAAAAGGGGGGTATGATCTTGGAATTCGGAGTTTTCTGTGGGACATGGGATGCACCAAGACTAACCTGGGTGAGATTGCAGTACCAGATACTGTATGTACACATGATGTTTAAGTGAAAGATACATGTTGAGGTTTTACATTTTAATTTTGTACTCTACTAGTTAAGCTTGTTGACTGTAATGGGTAGTCCGTATATGTTGTATTCTAGGGAGATGCTGTGCTGTGTTTGCTTTACTAGTTTTAATACATTGGCCGAAAGGAGCCATATTTCATTTGAAAGCACTTCACAAGAGTGGTCACTAGTCCAGGAAAATTGGTTAAGTATTGGAGACCCCCCCCCCCAATACACACTTTTACCTTTTTGTTAATTTTATGTTGCTGACACTGTTTAATGTTTATAGCATGTTGTAATTTTGACCTTAGACTTGCTGTGGTGATAACTGTCTTTCTAATGATGGAAGCATGTTTTTGTCTTTAAAGTATTTGACTTATTTATTGGGAAGTAAATACTGTGGGAAGAAATAGCCAGGGAATTGTTATGGCTAGGCTTGTATAGGCCCTAGGGCCGATAGCCTAGTACCAACCTATGAATGTAATTTAGGCCATTGGAATGGCTAGGCTTACTGCAGTTTTGGTCTTGGGGCTAGCAATGCATTTGGGTGGCAGTTCTATTTATGTCCGAGGTGTGTGAAGGAAAGCTATTGCTATTTTTCTACCATTTGCCCAGGATGGTTTGTTATTGTGGATTTTATTTTCCTACTTTTACAAATATCCAGTGAAAGGCAAACTGTTATACTTTACTGTAAGAGCTTTTGCATTAATACCTGCACTGCTGCAGTTTCAGCTTTTTGGTCAACAGTGTAAGTTGCATATTTTTAAATAGGTCGTTTATACTGGAAAAATCTGTTCACGTTAGGAAGAAATTCTCTTAGAAATGTAAACAAGTGGACTTACAGGCAAAAAGTGCTGAAGTACCACTCTGTTTTGTTGCTAGGGTTTGCCAGTCTATGCCCTAAAACATTACATATGTGTTTATTAGCTAGGAGCACACTTGTTTTTGCTCCCTGATGGCTCTTGTACAGCTATGCTGTTGAGGCAGTGTAGTTCTTGCTTGTGTGTTTGTGTGTGCAAGCTCCAGTACAAGTTATAGTTGCTGTTTATTGTAGGGACTTTGGAGAACAAATGCTTTATTGCAATTAGAAGTTTATATGAAGGAAACTGGTAATTTTCTAGTACTATTTGCCGGCTTTACCATAGCTTACAGAAATTTTAATATAGCTTGGGGAAAGGGAGGGGCTTAAAGTTACATATGCCAAATGTTCAGTTTTCCCTGGTGTTGTGGGACATGTTTGAAAGTTTGTGAACTGACACTTTGCAGGTGTTGAAATCGGCTGGTTGGAGTTGGGACTATTCCCCCCTCTCCCCAAACTGTGTCTGATTATGATTTTGGATGTTAAGTAAAGGGTCAAGCTAGATGCAAAGATTTCAGCACTGAATGAAAGTTTCAAGTGTGTCATTTTGGTTATGGGAAATGAACCAGGTGCTGATAGCATGGTTGGGCAGCATTTCTGGAGTACAGAAGAGCACTGTGTTAGTTTTTTTTTTAACTTTAAAAGTTAAGGTGTGTGAGACTAGCCAGGTACATACTTTATTATGTTAGCTAGTGATAATCCTGATGTAAAGACTATTCTTCATCTCTAAAGTGATCATTATCTGTACTTTTTTCCTAGCCTCCACCGCATCACCATTTTCTCCATAACTACTCATCTTTTCTGTCCTCTGCTGTAATTTTTCAATATTACTATATGCATAGCCTCCTGGGTTTCTCTCCCTGCCTCTCCATTTTATCTCCCACTGTTTTTTTTTCTAGGAGCTTGTGCTAAGATGCAAAAGATTTCTCACAGAAGCTGTTGCTGTGATTTGTATTAAGTTATTAGGTGGACAAAGATTACACCAGTTAGGAGCCCTTTATCCCTTACTCAGATAGTCAAAATATTTTACTATATCATGTACATTTTTATATTATGTAATTAAAAAAAATCTAATTCCCCCGTGTAAAATACTAACATGTGATGCAAGATCTGCAGGCCCCAGGATCAAACCTCAATCCATGCCTTTTTAATAGATGCTTTTATTACTTTCATCCATTTTGTTGCTTTATTTTTTTCCCAGGTTTGTATTTTTTTATTTTTGCTTTGCATACTTTTGAGTTTCTAGGTTGCCTCCCTTTTAAACCTCCTATTTTTGCATTAAAGCCAATGTCACACCTGACAATGAACTGTTGAATTATTTTTTAGTCAATATTAATAAATAGTTTATCCAATGTTACAACTCAAAATAAACTGTTCAATTGTTTTCACAGTCAATATCAATAATTTATTAAACTTGTATTTTTATCTTTATTACTCTATCACTCATTCCAAGATACTGAAACCTGCACTTAATTTTACCTGTAGGCTTATTTGTGGGTGTTATGGCTTTTGCGTAAAATAGACCATGCATGTCAAAAATGGTACTTTTTTCCAACTTAACAGAAGTAAGAGTAGGTGCAGAGACAGGACTTTTTTGTGCAAAACAGGGTCCTTTGAGGCTACAACCCTCCATGTGAGTAATAGCAGACTTACCTCTGCATAAAACATAAATGTTGACAAATGTCCATAAGCAGCCCTCAGGCTGCACTTGCAGTTTAACTACACTGCAAGGTATCTGTTACAGTATGATTTTTCATGCATTGAAAAATTGAAAACTGGAGTGCTTTTGGTAGGAGTGACCCATATGTGGGCGTGGCTCAAATAGGGGTGTTCCTTAAATATGGTGTGGGTAGGGCTTAAGGGGCGCCACAGCAGTACTTCGCCTAGGGTGCCGTTTCAGCTAAGGCCGGCCCTGTCTGGAATTATAGATAAACTCACTAGACTGGGCATGAATCCCTATGTCACAGGAAGGGTGGACAACTGGCTCACTGATAGAACCCACACAGTGAAAGTAGCCAACTCCAAATCCAACTTCAGACCAGTGACAAGTTGAGTATTACAGGGTTCAGTCCTGGGTCCTCTCCTGTTTGGCATCTACTTCTCAGATGTTCAGGCTAATACAGCAGGTCTTTGGCTAATGAAGATAGAATCGCCTAATGATGTGGACATTCTACAAAGGGGCCTCACTGAGATTGATGCTTGGTGTCAAAGTCATGGCCTCAAGCTCAATGCCAAGAAGTGCATTGTCATCACCTTTGGGAAAAACACTGTACCCATGAACTACCACATAGACGGTAACCTACTAAACACCGAAAGTGTGATAAGAGACCTTGGGACACAGGTGGAGAGTAGTATCTCCTTTGATCATCACATCAGCACAGTAGTCAGGAAATCCTTCTATGTGGCACACCTCATCACAAAGGGGTTCACCTCCAGAAAAAAGAGGTAATTGTTCCTCTCTACTCATCCCTCATCAGACCCATTATAGAGTACAATGCCCCATTTGGCATGCACCTTGCAAGACATCTACAACTAGAAAGGCCACAGAAATACTTCACTAAGAGGATTACTGGCCTCAGACAGATGCCATATGCAGACCGTCTCAAAAAACACCATCTCTACTCCGTCACTTATCACCTACTCATGGGTGACCTCTGCCTAACATACAATGCCATGTCAAATCCAGAGCTGTTGGACATGCTACACTTAAAGAAACCCCAATCCCTTCAAGCCACATGCTCCAGGGACCTAAACCTTGCCACCACAATAAACCGAACATGCTGGACAGATAGATTCCTGTCCCAGAGACTTTCCACGGTCTAGAACAGACTACCCATTAATGTCAAGCAAAGCTCCTCATTAGCCCTCTTTAAGAATAATCTCGACAATTGGATGGGAAATAGGAAATTCACCCTGGGGATCACTTCTGTGGCTCTGCTAGACAGAGGTGCAGGAAAATAATTTTCTTGGGTGGTGAGAGCTAGGTAACATTTTTGGCTAAGCTTATGTTGAATGTGAGGTAATTATAGCTATGTTTTGAAAAAGAGGCTATCTAGATGCATTTTTGCAAGAAACAAAGGAAGAAGTAATACACAAAAGAACCAGCAGTACATATTTACCCATTTTAGGTTCTAGTAGTATAACACGATTGGTTCATTCAAAATGTAATCATAATAAAAACAATGATAAACATTTTTTGTCACCACTTTGGGTAATAAAAGTATAGATGATTGTATAAGAAATATTGGATGTTATTTTTATTGGACTGAGATTTGACTAGTAAAATAGGAACTGGCCCTTATTTAACATATAAAGAAAGACAAGACTTTTAAAAAATATTTAGACCATCATAATCATTTGGAACAGATCCAAAATTTACATATGCCCTGTACTTTTACATGTGTATTTTATTTATTTATTTTACTTTACATTTGTTGACCAGGAGAATCTGACTGGATAAATGTCCATTTTCAGCGGAGGCTCGGGGAGAAAAGCTCCACATTTTGTAAAAATACAAAGGCATATAAAGGCATGTATACATATATAGCATCAATTCACACATACAGAGACAAAGTACAAAACATAACATTTTAGAAGTACATAGAGAAAGAAAATGTTTTGTCTGCACATTTTAGAGGTACATAGAGAAGAAATATTTTAGCTGTTATTTGTAGTATAAGAACATGTTAGTTGTATGACCAGTGATTTCCATGTTCCAGAATTAACTCAGCTGATAATTTTACCATTAGTGGTACTTTGTATAAGATCAATGGACATTTTTTGTGTTATTCACAGAATGTGGTCGATTTGACGAAATGCCATTTGTGTCCAACATTTTACAAAGGTAAAATTTCCAGAAAGCTCAAGCAGCATATTTATGAACATTTTTAGACATTAAAAATGGTAAAAGTTCTAGTGCTCTGTATAAACGGGAGAGAATTTCGCCCACATTCCTTTAGTTTTTAGTAGCTGAACAGGTTAAAAGTGATCCCCAGGGATGGATTATAGATGAACATTTAAATAATTGTGAACTTAAATGGCAATTATGACTAGATGTCACAAACAACCCTGGCCTAAATATTTTCTGTTTAATTGGTTCACTTTTAGAATTAAAATATTATAATGCATTATAGACATTAGATAAAGTTTAGTATTTTGTTTAGTATTTTATTGAGATTTTAGGATCTAATTAATTGATGGATTTCAACAGTTGATTATTGTCATGTGATTTTTGTAGTTGTACTTAAATGTGGGTTTTACAAATGAGTATTTATTCTGATAAAGTTATATATGTATATATATATATATATAGAGAGAGAGAGAGAGAGAGTGCACACACACACACACACACACACACACACACACACACACACACACACACACACACACACACACACACACACACAAAAAACAGATATCTAAATATCTTTATATCTGTATGTATATCTATATCTATCTATATCTATCTATATATCTATCTAGCTGTATATATATATATACATATATATATATATATATATATATATATATATATATATATATATATATATATAGAGCTATAGATATGTATTTATAAACTATCATTGTCTCCTTCCCAGCAACCAATGCAGAATTCCAAATAACATTTTCTATCCCACTTTTCTAGTGTATGAAATCTCTCACGCTCTCTTACTCTGCTCTTTTGCCATTCACAATTACTGCAGTCATGTAATGTCTATGAACAGGATGATCTTGTTTTGTCATTCCTTTTTGATGACCATCATGCAGACTTTGAACAGGACTTAACTAAGCTATGACTCATGTAGAGTTGCTGTCATTTCTTCATTATCTACCCCTCTTTACTACCACACTTTATATCCCTCCAGTGAATGAATTCTTTTCCTAGCAACACAATTCAAACTTCTAGGCCCTTTAAGTTTTCCAGTGATCTCTTGAGTGGTGCAATGTCTGAGGTCTTTCTGAAGTCCAGAAAAGGCATATGTGGGCTTTCTTCAGTCCATCAGTCCCAGAAATGGATAAGTTTTGCCTTGTGTGGCCTCTCGAATGTGAGGCATGCCACAAACAACTCCTCAGCCGATAAGACTTCTACCAACCAGTCATTGAGTATTCTGCCCTTGATATTTCCAATACACCCAGTTTAATATATGATCATACCAATTCCAGGTTATAGACAGACACTAGACCAATAGGAAGCCTTTAAACTTTGGCAAAAGTATTTGAAAAGATCCTGTATGATCAAATATCATAATGCATACAAACCATTCAAAAATATGATAGTCAATATGGATTTTGTCCAAAATGTAGAACTGTCACAGCAATTTTCACACTAACTTCTCAAATGTATAACAACATTGAAAACGATTGTTAATAGGATATTATATTATATTTCTGGGTCTTAAATGAGTATTTGACGCTTTTAACCACAACCTTCTAATTAATAAACTAAACTTTTATGGATTTTCAGTAGATCTTTTAAAATGGTTTCAAAATTACTTATCCAACAGATCCTTTCTATTCTCAACACAGAGCTCCGCCAGTTCTACTAGCTGTTTGAACAGCAGTGTTCCTCAAGGAATCTGCTTACGATCTTTGAAGCAATTCCACACTTAAACTTCATTGATCTCCATTCTTATTATTTTCCTGTGAAAAATCTTTCTACAGATTTGTCCTTGTAGCATGGAACCATCTAACACTTGACATATTTGCATTAAATAATCGCTAACTCTTTTAAGGAAAGGTAAAACTCACGTACTATAAGGAAAGGTAAAACTCACGTACTATAATGGTTTAACGGAACATGAGTTAAAGGTGTTGGTTAGTTGTTCCAGTTATTTTACTCTAATCTCATTCTTAAAGCCTTCTACAATGATAACTCTCTTAGACGTATTGCGTATAGCGTAACTACCTTTCTCTTTTCCCTTCTTTCCACTAACATACTGCAGCCATTTCTTCCACATTGATAAAGCCACTCATATACAGATTGCATTTTCTCTTACTGCTCTCTTCTCTGGAATGATTAGACGAGGGCCTACATCCAGTTCTTTATACATTATTCTCCTCTCTCCCTCTTTACTTACATTTCCCTCTACATTTCAGCTGAATAATTAAGCAGCCCTATAGACGTTCATTTGGATGTGCTGTAACAGCTGTAATGGTTACACTGTGTGCATTTCTTGCTATTTCTTACCATCTTTCCATTTTATTTGATGTGATGCTAAATACCCATTGTTTGCTTGTTTTTGTATTATTTAGTCATTATTATCTTGCCACTCGGCTCAGGCAACAGCTGAAAATATTCTTGAACCAGCCCATTAACCTAGTGATCAAACAAATACAAATATAAAGATTAACCAGTTCATAGTTGTATAGTTTTCCTTCTTGGCTTATCCCTTTTATAAGGGAACCATTCATGTTCTCCTGCATTGCAGTAGCACCTCTCCAATATTTAAAAGCTAAATGGATAAACCTGTAAGGAGGACCTTTCCTACACACTTCTTATGAAATGTCTTTTTGTTCATGCTTTAATATTCATCATCACTCTTTCTGCCTGTGGTGGTGGTGCTGCGGTAGCGTTGTCGCCTCACAGTAAGATGCTGTCCAGTTTGATTCTCAGCTAGAGCGTCTTCTGCATAGAGACATGCGTGAATGGGAGTACCTTCCTTGAAGGTTGTGCATCAAGGCTGGTAACTCGGCATGTAAAAATCAACTACCAATCATTAGCGGACCGGAGTTCCGCTGTAGCGACCCTTAACCGGGAAAAACCGAAAGACACAAACAAAACTCTTTCTGCCATTGTATTAGCTGCCTACTATTTTAGTTTCCTCTCTGCATCTTTTTACTTTCATTTCATGCATATTCTTCACCCCCGTTTATTTGCTTTGTCTTTCCCATACTTAGTTATAGGTTACTATGGTCTTGCTTTTCTTTTCTTCTTTAAACATCCCACACATGCCCTCCTTTATACCTTCCACTCATGTGACTCCAAAGTTCCTCCATGTTTTGCAGCGTTTCCAATCCTTTTAATTTGCTCTGTTCCTTGATTCTATTTGATTTGAAATGCCCTGCAGTCTGCTTTCCTGTAGTCTGTGACTTCTGCCTTGGACTTGCAAGGTTTATTCCCCATTATGGCATGACTACTGTTGGAATATGATTCTCACACTAAGTCATCTAACACTTGCACTTATAGTGATATGTCTAGCTTTCTTTGCATTGTCATGGAGTCTGTCACTCTTGCTTGACACCTACTCCCACTACTCTCTAAACTATAACCATCTCCTTCCCAGAAAGGAACATCAGTATTGTTGATTTAACCCCTGGAAAGCTTCATCCACCAGTGTAACTGCCATTTCTTCATGGTTCACTCCATGACTCCTTCCATAAGTTACTTGGTATCCTCTGCCCCGCACCTGGTAGTTGGGACAACACAACAGTCGGCCACTTTTTCCTGTCACTTTTAAAAGCATTTCCATCATTTCCATGTTCTTGTTTTTCCACACTCCCTCCCCTCGCACACACAGACAGCTATTGCCCTGCTCAGATTTCTTCCCTTTCTCTTCTGCACACACTGTACTCATGAGTCACCATTTCCCTGTCATCCTTTACATTTGCTACACCTGCATTTTCTACTCTGTCTTCATTCAGCACAACCATGCTTACTCAGCTTCTTTCTGAAGCTTCTTCTATTGCCCTGACACTCCAATTACCCAGGTTCAAGCCATCCTGTCTCATATTTGCTAAAATACATGGATAAGTTGTATTCATACTATTGTTTTACTGTTTCTCTTTTCATCATAATACTCTTTACCCACTATCTCAAACTCATCTTGTTGGCAACTATGTGTGATGCTGTACCTCAGATATTGTCAACCGCCTCCTCTGTGGGAGAAGCTCTTTCATAGAGAGTACTATATCAAATATTTATTTAATTTAAACATTTCATTTTTATCTCACATATTGCTGAGTCCTTTACTGACCTCAGTAAAGCTTGACCTTATTGACACAGCCCATTATTTTTTAAATTATTTTCTTTGTGTTTACTGAACTGGTCACAGAACATTTTTCAGCCATCACAAGGCAAAAAGTATAAAAGTGGTGGGCAATATTTGCATAGCATGCAGTATACGACCTTAAGATTTACATAGATGCAATATTTATGAGTTGAATATTTACAGATTATCATGGGATGCAGTGCAGTACATATGCTGAAGATGCTATATGAATAGCTTATTTAAAACCATGTAATATACTGGAGTAGGATATTCACAGAAAGCAGTCGGTAAGTTTGTAGGCTTGTATTAGTAACATTAGGGACATTATAAACTGAATGTTTACAGGCACTGGTTAACTGAAAGACTTGTGTCAGCAACGTGGAGCATGTTACTGCAGTAAATATGACCAAGGGTGAGGGTTACTGAGTCTGGGGGTTGAAGCAATGGTACTTGAAAGAGTCTATAAAATGATAATGAAATGTTTGCTTGAAGATCTGTAGGTTTGGCAAGTTACACATTTGGGGTGGAATGGAATTACAGACCATTGGTCTCATTCTTGGAGGGTAAAAATGGTAGTGCTATTATTCCAGAGGGGGTAGTTATAGTGAGAGTTGAATGTTTAGCAGGAAATCTTTTGGGAGGGGTGGAGCATGAATCAGTGTGTCAGAAGCTTTTAAGAGCAAATTCAAAGAGAAGTGTGACTCTTTCTGTGGCAGGTACCATCTTGTTGGATTACGGGGGAGTACAATGATGGATGCATTAGTCGGCTAGTTTAATGAATCAACAATGTTTATTCTCTGGCTCTCCCTCTTTTGGAAATGGAAGGTACTGTAAGGGCTTCCAAAGGAAACAAGTTGTAGTGAGCATTCAGGGAGGGTCATGAATATACATTTGTCATGTCTGATTTGTAGTGTGAGGTGATTTGCACATTTATAACAAAATGCAATTCTTGAAAGGACTTTCTCAGCTGTAGTCCCTGTATGTTTGTGAAAGATGAGCTGTGATCCTTGTATGTTTGCAAAACATGAGGAATAGGTCTAAATGGATTCTCTGGTATTTCTAATTGTTTTCAGAAGCAATACCATATCGCCAGAGCTCAGACAAAGGAATACAGGGCTTATTATACAATGTCTGAGGCATGCCAAATAGTGAGAGTTTCATTTTATTAAATTTGATGACAAGTTTATTTTGGAGAAACAATCTGCATAGATCATGAAACTGCTCTTACAGGCTAACTTAGATGTAATCAGCAGTACGGCTTTGTGTAAAAATAAGGATGCCATCAGGGCAAAGTATGATTTTTAAATATGAAAGATCAAATAGTAAATTATTAATGAAGACAGAAACAGGTATGTAACTAAGCAGTAAATCATGAAGGAATCCAGATGGTAGGAACTGCATGAAGACAGAGGTGAAGCATATTAGATATTTATAAGGCAGCTGAGTAGGCAGACCTTCAACCAGGTAAGTATATTTGTAGAGAATTCAAGGTTACAGAGTTTATTAGGGAGAATAGGAATATTTATTGGTCTTTATTCATATTATTTAGATTTTGTTCATATTATTTAGATTTGGTCAGTAGCCATATATAATGTGATAATGGTTTTGTTATTTGTATTGATATTGGTATGAAATGCTGTTCGACAGCTGTGTGGATAGCTGCTAAGGGTAAATAACAGAAGCAGATAGTTACATATTTGCCAGTAAGCTAGTTTCTCTAGAGTTATATAAATATGACAATAGATCTGTGATGTTCAGAGGCTGTAGACTGTGACAACATGTGGTATAGGGAAATAGTGAAAGACTTCAAGGCAGGAAAAATAATAGTAGTTCTAAGAGAAAGCGTAAAGATTAAAGATGTTGACTAATTAAAGAAAAGAAAAATATAGATCACAGTTTTCACACCTGTTGCAAGTCCTTTTCCATAGCCTGCTCTTCTATGTATATGAAACATTGCTATAACAGTCTGGGTGGGTGTGATAGCTTTATCAGAAACAGCCTTTCTCACTTTATTTATTATTTATTTATTACTTATTTATTTATTTTACATTTGTTTACCAGGAAAGTCCGACTGGACACAGGTCCATTTTCAGCGGAGGCCCGGGGAGAAAAGCTCTACATTACAATACATTACAATACATTACATGAGAGTAAAAAGAAGTAGAACTTACATACATATGGCATAGATACAGATCAGGACAACATGCTGGTGATTCACTAACTGCTCTGTGGTTGTGCCGACACTTTGGTCCTTCATTCAATTCCCTTTTTTTCCTAATGTTCAGGATTAATCTACATACGTTTTTGAATCTGACCTTGCTGTCCATCAGCTTAATTTCAAACGATGAGAAACATGCTATGATTTGCTCAACTGATATTATTTATTTATTTATTTATTGACATTTGTTAACCGGGTTAGTCCAACTGGGATTTTGTCCCATTTTCAGTGGAGACCCGAGGAGAAAAGCTCCAGATAGTACAATAACAAAAAACATTACAGTAGTATACCAGCACAGGAAACAACAGAAATAAAATTAGTCTTATAGTAGTAACAAATAGAAAACAACCATAGTTAGATGCCAGCACAAGTTTTTTTTTTTTTTTTTTCAGATACTATGTAACTGTGGTACTGGGGATAGAGTTCAAGGTATGTCCAGGATAGACAGAGTGATTCCAATGTGGGGGGAGGACAGAACTATGTAGGGTCATAGCAGGGGCAGATTTTGGTATTGAGTAGATGTGTCTTAAGTTTCTTTTTAAATAGTGGGGTGTGAGGGATTGAGCGAATGCCAAGGGGTAGTTTGTTCCAAGCAATGGCCACCGAGTGTTTGTAGAGTAACTTACCTACTGACTTATTTGGGTGGTAAATGTCAAGCAATTGTTGATTAGAGGTTCAGAGAGGTCGAGATGGGGTATAGACAGAGACAAGATGAGATAAAGATGGACAGTTGGATGGTTTAGAGAGCATAGAGTGTAGCATGTGAAACTGATAGAGATGTAGTAGTTGAGGGAGTTCTAGCCAGTGTAGAGACTTTAAAGCAATGCAGTTGTGTGTGTTATTTGGGGAGTTGGTGATTAATCTGGCTATTTTGTGGTAGGATTGTTGGAGTTTATTCAGGGTAGTTTTTTGGATATTTGTTATAACAGGAGCAGCATAGAGGAGTGAGGGGAGGAGAAGTGCTTGTCCTAGGGTGAGTCTAGCCTCGGGACTGAGATATTTTGTTGTTTCGGTATAATAGACCTAATTTCTGATGTGTTTTCTTTATACATTGTTGTATGTGTTGATTGAATTTTAATTCATCATCGATAATGACTCCTAAGAGTTTTGTGTGGGTGACAGGTAGGATAGTTGTGTTATTGCGAGACTTAACGACAAAGGAGGATTTATGATGAGTAAGAGAGTGGGGCAGGAAGAGTAGGAGTTTGGTTTTAGTAGGATTGAGAATCAGTAGATTTTCTGAAAGCCATTGTTCAGTGGAAAGTAGAGCTGTTTGGGTTAGGGAGTTTAGGTCAGAGATGTTGTTGTCTGTAGAAATGATTGTGGAGTCATCTGCATATTGTATGAGTGATGACTGATGACATGAGGTGAAGAGATCATTGGTGAAGATGTTGAATAAGAGGGGACCCAAGATGGAACCTTGTGGAGCACCAGTGGAGATATGTAAGAAAGGAGAAGTGGAAGAGAGCCATTTAACTGATTGTTTGCGTTCAGAGAGATAGCTAGCAAACCAGTTGAGGGTAGAGGTGGAGAGGTGAAAGTTTAGATAGAAGTAGTGGGTGAGACACTGTATCAAAAGCTTTGGAGAGGTCTAGAAAGAGACAGGAAGTAAGTTTATTGTTGTCCAGAGATTCAGCAATGTTGTGAGTGAAGGAGAGTAGAGCAGTAGTTGTGCTGTGAGAGGGGTGAAAGCCATATTGAGTAGGGGTGAGTAAGTTTTGATTGAGAAGGTGATCCATAAGCTGGGTGTGGATACATTTTTCTAGTATCTTAGATAATGGGGACAGTATGGCAATAGGTCGGTAGTTTGAAGGGTCAGTGGAGTTACCTCCTTTGTGGAGAGGGATAGTGTAGAAGGATTTCCAAAGGGTAGGAATAGTAGATTCTAGTATAGATCTATTTATTAATATTGTAACTGGCTAGGCAATGGAGTCAGCAGCAAGTCTGAGGTAGGTAGAGGGTAGTTTGTCAGTAGAGGGGGAGCAGGGTTTGAGTTTGAGCAGTAGAGATTTGATATTACCATCTAAATGCCCCCATGCTTGTTTTTTGTCTATCTCCTGCACACTACGTTTATTTCCATTTTGTTTTGATTTTCGGATTATAAATGTTGCACTATATACTCAGACATAAATTTAAGGTGGAATGCTTACTTAGTAAAAGTAAAGTATTTTGGATAGTGATCAGTCGGAGTTATTCATTACTAATTTTCTAGCTAGGCTTTGTATTTACTTAAGGCAGCCAGTCACAATATTGTAAGCCAATCCTAATCCAGTACTGGCTATGGCTAAGTGAGTCCTGCCCTGCTAAAATAATGCAGTGTTGTCCTTTGGTCTTTGCTACTTTATCTTCTTTATATGCATTTCATTCTATAATCCACTGAGATTTCATATTGGACTGTTGAGATGCACCTTTGTATATGTAGCAACTTCATATCCATGGAACTACAGACTTATCAGCCTTAGTAGCCTAATTTGCAAAGTTATGAGCTGCAGTTTATCTTACTATATAAACTACAATATCAAAAGCCTCATATAATAAGATGCTCAATAATCGACTGTTATCAAGGGTAAGTCACGTCTACTTAATTTAGTAAACTTCTACAAAAAGGTGATCAAAGCAGTGAATTGTAATCATTCAGACCACACATGCTCAGCCTTGGGACCCTTTTTTTTGGAATTTGTCTGCTTTTCAAACTGTAAACCCTGACTTAAGGCTAACTAAATTTGGCAATGACTGCAAGCCAAGAATTATCTACCATTCATCCCCACACCTTGATGCAAAATTAGCACAGCTAGAGCTAATCCTTATAAACCAGTGGTGTATAGAAAAAGGGCTAAAATTAACTGCAAAATAAGTTAAATATTGCCATATTTAGTAAACGTCTCTCATCAACAACTTACAATATCACTAGGACCAACTCAAAACTGACACAGATATCAAGGATCTTAGTACCTTCGTAACCAGCTCCTCCTCATTCAATTATCATGTTGCATCACCAGACAGAAACCCTTCCAGCTAGGCAACTGATCTCTACAGTCATCTCGTCTAGGTCAATGGAAGGTATCACCTCTCTGTATTTGGTTCTTATCAGTCCAATTATAGTATACAATGCCCACTTCACCATGAACCTGCCCAGAAATATCACACAGCTAGAACAGTCTCAGCAGTTCCTAATTAAAAAGATTACTGGCCTAAAGACTCTTAGTCCCGTCCATATACTTTTTTGCTTACTGTCTCTTGCTCGAAGTTCTTTGCCATGCAATTAAGGACCCGACCATACCTGATTTCTTGCATTTTTACAAGTCAAGCAACACCACAGAGACTTGGCCTAAGTATTTAAATTTCCACCAACTTATAAATAAAACATGCTGGAGGAACACATATGTAAAATAGAATGACACCCTTTTTTAATTTCTCCAAATCTTTTGGGTTTCTAATACCATGATGGGAATGGACCCCATTTCTAAGTCAAAGTACAATTAAAGTTCATGAAATTAGTATTGTTTTAATCTTTGATGTCATCCAAAAGTGCTCTTTGCAGCACCCGCAGTGTGCCCAGTAATGACTCCTTTTGCAATTCGTATGGAGTTACATGTATTGGTAGCATATCTAAATCAAAAGAAAAATAGAGCAATTCTACCAAGGTATGACTCCACTGGTATTTTCCTCACGAACAAGCTTTATTGAAACACACTTTCTTCAGAATAAAACCATAAATGCTGTTATCACTACAGATGCGTTTTTGTCCTCTAATGACTTCCTCAGATGAAACAGAAATGCATACCTTTTACAATTCTTCCCCTAAAATACCCTCCACTTAATTAATACTGCTATCCAGTTGCTGTATATTCTTAATGTGGTCACATGTACTTAATAGATGTTCAGCCCTATAAAACTTTTTTTTAAATTTTTTTAAAACAGTCCTTTAAAACAATTCTAAACACATACATACATATATAAATATATAAATATCTAAATATCTAAATATCCAGAATACCTTCTCTAAACTCTAATAGATATAAATATATAAATATATAAATATAAATACAGATAACATTTAATTTTATACGTTAAAAACCCTATAAAACAAACTTTTCTTCCATACAATACCACCATCTTGTGTCCAAAGAAAGAATTAAAATCCTATACAAGTGATTTTTAGATAAATGGTTCAAACAGTAATATAGTAAGACATACATTTTCTTTTTTCTCTTTTTGAACCAGAATAAATTATTGCACATACACTTTTGATGTTGCAGTCGTTAGTTTTGTCCTAAGGTAAGAAGTATTACAATTTTTTAAAGTTAATATACATAAAGGGATACATTTTTCCAGAGTCACTAGAGCGTTGCAGCCCTTAACTTTAAAACTGGAGCTAGAGAGACTGCATCATTCAGACCTGGAAATCTAGTAGCTTCCAGGGATAGTTGCCACAGTAGTTCTTTGTATTCAATAGAAGTCTCCCATGGACCTCCTCTTATGTCCTTTGGAATTACTTCCAATACAAAGAATTTGAATTTACCTTCTTGACAGCTTATTGTGTGTCTGTAAAGAGCATTCTTCGTACATTTTGTTCTAATTCAATAGTTATGCTCATAGATTCTGTTTTTTAACTTTCTTTCTGATTTTCCTACATAGAATGCTTCACATTGGTCACAAAGCCCTATGTACACTATACCACTAGTGTCACAATTCGCATAGTCCCTACCACTAATAAGTCTATCCCTACTGCTAACCAGAATAGTATCCCTCATGTAGATGTATGGGCACTGGGAGCATCGTCCACATTTAAAGGTCCCTACTTTACCCTCTTTACACTTAGGGCCATCTTTTTTGCCTTCTAATATAGCCTTTAGACTTCTACCCCTTCTGTATGTGTATCTTAAAGGGTTATCGAAAATTCCCTCCAAGTCTGATAGTTCACCAAATCTATTCCATTCCTCTTCTAACAATTTTCTTATTCTTACTGCATCTCCATTATAATCGGTCATAAAATTTCTTTCACCTTCAAAATTCACTGTTTTAACCTTTTCTTTACTAAGCCCTGTTTTGTCCCCCAAAATGGGTTTAAATCTATCCTGCCTTCCTTCTCTAACTTATTTTTCTATATTTTTTATAAATTCATTGAGGTAACCTCTTTCTATAAACATTTCACTCAATGTTTTGCATTCTACCTCAAAATCACATTCTCTGGATGTCATACGACTACCCCTAACATATTGTCCCTTAACAATTCCTTTTTTCTGATGTAGGGGGTGTGCACTATTGTACGCTAAATATGAATTTGAGAAAGTTTCTTTCCGATATATCTTTGAACTGAAAATACCTTCACATTTCTTAATAGAAATGTCCAGGTATTCCAATTCATCCTTATTAATCTTGTATGTGAAATTAAAAAAATCAGTTGATTTTGATATATAATTTAAAAATTCAGAAAACATGCTTTCAGAGCTTGTCCATAAAAAACACATGTCATCCAGGTAGCGCTTGTATAGTTTCCAACATTTTACATATTTGGAATTTATAATGTATTTTTCCTCCCAAATTGAAAGAATTATGTTGGCGTACGTAGGGGCACACCTTGCCCCCATCGCTACTTCCTGTACTTGTTTAAAAAACTCCCCTTCATAATGTATAAAATTATTTTTTAAAACCATTTCCATCAAGATTAAAGTAAGATAAAAGTCTCCATTATTAAACTTACCATACTTAATTAGGGCTTCTTCAAACCATTTCATTCCTTTATCATACGGTATTGATGAGAATAAGTCAATTATGTTAATAGTTATAAAAATCATTTTCTCATTATATAAATCATTTGTTATACTATGTAATAAGTCCCAAGAATCTTTTACTACACCCTGGCTTCCTAGCACCATGTCTTTAAGCTTAGTGTCCAACCATCTGGCCAAAGGTGCTGTTATAGACCCTTCTGATGACACTATAGGTCTCATAGGTGGGTCTTCTATATCTTTGTGCACCTTTGGAATCCCAAAGATGGTAGGTATTTTTGTTTTTTCTACGTACAAAAACTTAAAAGTTTCTGTACTTATTAGTCCTTCCAACAATAGGTCATTTAAAGTTAAATAGATTTTTCTATTATCTATATTTATTTCATTAACTGAGACTCTGACGTATCTATTTGTGTTCTCCAATATGTCCATCATCTTTCCTTCATACACCATTTGGTCCATAAGCACCGTCCCCCCTCCTTTATCTGGTCTCATCACCCTTAAGGTAGTATCATCTTTCATTTCGTTTAATAATTTGTTTTCCTTTGTTGTGTTATACCCTATCCTTCTCTTAGAAAGTTCTGATCTTATTTTCCTCTCCATTATTACCTCAAAATTTTTTAGTTGTGGGTGTAGGGGTGGATTAAATGTGCTTTTCCTTCTTAATTCCTCCATGCCTCATGAGTTTGCATTCTGTCCCTTAAAGAAAAGCTCAAAGTTTTCCTTCCTCAAAAATAATTTCATGTCAGTTAATACTTTACTTATATCAGCTTTCCTTTTAGGTACAAATTTAAAGCCCTTAGATAATAATGAGAGATGTGTTTCATTTACTTCCTTATTACTGCAGTTATATATATTGTACCCTTTATTACTAGATTTGCTACCTTCACAGACAATAGTTTCATCCATGCTGCGAGTATTCACCTGTTCCACTGTTTGTATCTGTTGTTGTTGCTGTCCCCCCCCCGTACCCCCCATACTGGTAGTTCTTTTGATAGTTGTTCTTTATTCTTTCTGATCTCCTTAGAGGGGGATATTCTGAGGGGTCATTAATATTTTCTATCTGTTCTCGTACTTCCTGCCCATCCGTATCCAAGAAAGGGGGCTGTCTCCAACCTTCCTCATACCTACTATTGTACCTTTCACTAACAAACCCCCTCGGTCTAGGGAAACTAACCTTGTCTTTGTATTCTTTAACATCTCTCTCAATTTTCTTACTTTTCCTTTCATATCCATTTTTTATTTTAACTTCAATTTTATTTAATGTATCATAATACTTTCTCTTCCCATCCTCAATTGAAAACATGAGGTCATTAGTAATTTTATGGTTGATTTCATCTATTCTACAATACAAACCCTCCATTTTTCTTTCATTTTCTCTTGTGATTAACTTAATTATTTCAAACCCACAACTGTCAAAAATGAGTAATAAATCTTTATGAATGTCACTACCTTCTTTCACTTTATTAGGGTACTTATGCACTTTTAGCCCTTTTGGTACTATCTTTAATCTAAGACATTCCTTAAGGTATGCATTTTCCATTTCCATATTCTTATATTTAAACATTAATTAATCTAGCAAGTTAACATTGTGCTCATATGTTAAGTTTCTATCTATTTCAGAATTTAAAGACATTTTATTTCTTTCATTAAAACAGTATTTTAACTGCACCAAAGTCTTAAAATCAGTTTTGTACATTTGTCCATTATGATTTTGTCCATTAGTCATGTTTAAGTTGTTGTTATGTCCTACTACATCCCCTTGCACTTCGTTCGTCCTATTGCTCAGAAAAATAGTAGGAATCCCATCACATTCAGCTCCTATGTCCTTTGCAGGTTTATGCCCATTGCTAACACCAAGTTCCGTTGTCAAAATCACTTTTTTCGCACCATTTTCACCTCTACCAAGTATTTCCTGGTTCTCCGGTGGGCGTGACGCCGCCGGAAGTAATGATCGACAGGTAGGCGTTAACAAGTCGATCCGTTGCGTTAATTGGTCCATCATTCTGTCAATCTTGTCCAAATCACCGCCTCTCCCTGAATTAGCTTGTGAAGATGTCGACGCCGCTTTCATCCCACAAAACAATGACTTCAGCAGCCAAAACAAACAGGAAAGTAAACTGCTCAATAAAAGCAGCCAGAACCAAAAGAAAAATAGAGCAATTCCACCAAGGCATGACTCCACTGGTATTTTCCACACGAACAAGCTAACAAACTAAGGACTGCAACATCAAAAGTGTATGTGCAATAATTTATTCTGGTTCAAAAAGAGAAAAAAGAAAATGTATGCCTTTTACTATATTACTGTTTGAACCATTTATCTAAAAAGCACTTGTATAGGATTTTAATTCTTTCTTTGGACACAAGATGGCGCTATTGTAAGGAAGAAAAGATTGTTTTATAAGGTTTTTAACATGTATAAAATTAAACGTTATTTGTATTTATATTCATATATTTATATCTATTAGAGTTTAGAGAAGGTATTGTGGATATTTATATATTTATATATTTATATATGTGTTTAGAACTGTTTTAAAGGACTGTTTTAAAGGAATTTTAAAAAAAGTTTTATAGGGCTGAACATCTATTAAGTACATGTGACCACATTAAGAATATACACCAATTGGATAGCAGTATTAATTAAGTGGAGGGTATTTTAGGGGTAGAACTGTAAAAGGTATGCATTTCTGTTTCATCTGAGGAAGTCATTAGAGGACGAAAACGTATCTGTAGTGATAACAGCGTTTATAGTTTTATTCTGAAGAAAGTGTGTTTCAGTAAAGCTTGTTTGTGTGGAAAATACTAGTGGAATCGTGCCTTGGTGGAATTGCTCTATTTTTCTTTTGGTTTTGGCTGCTTTTATTGAGCATATCTAAATATGATTGTAGACTCTTTTTTTATAAGACCCATTGCTCCTACTACTATTGGAACTGTCTGGGTATCTTTCTTCCACATTGCTCTCGTTTCTGCCTGCAAATCCTGATATTTTATGACTGTGTCTCTCTGTACGCAGGACACTGTAGTCACTGGGTATAGCGATTTCAATGATCAATGCTACCTTTGTCTTCTTTTCTTGGACCACTATGTCCGGTTTTCTAGCATCTATCATTTGAACTATTGGTAATGAATGATCTCATGTGATGTAGACCATCATTTTCTATGATGCTTTGTGGCTCATAGTTCCAGCGTTTTTAATCCACTTGAATGCCATAAAGTTTGCACAATCGCAACATTATTATGCCTTTTAATATACAGTTCTGCCATTAGTATGTAGCAACCAGCAACAAGGTGTGCAACAGTTTCCAATTCTGTTTTACAAAACCTGTCTGTTTCTCCCACATGTTCAATGGACTTTGTAAACCAGTGTGTTTGTTGCCCACTATCTTGTGCCGCCAGTATTAACCTTTCATCTCTTGGTTAGAATTTGCCTCTCCTTAACCATTCCTGCATTCATTCCTGATCAACATGAGGCTCTTCCAGAAGTCTTCTATACTTGAAACTATATTTATGCATTTTCCACATTTCTTGCCTTCTCATCTGGTCCTTCACCTTATGTTCTTTCTTTTTTTTAGCGCAGTCAGTTGCTGCCTAGTTTTTATCCACTTGTGGTTTGATTTCCATTCCTGCTTGACATCAATATGCTTCTGCTAGACTAAGCAGGGAAGTCATCTTAGATTTATTCTCCTCATGTTTCAAAACTTTTACTACATTTGGGCTTTTGAGGTCAGCAAATGTGTGTGGAGTCCCACAATTGCAGATTTGAACATGTAATCAATTTCAAGGAGACCCATCCCTCCTTCGAAACAGGAAATATATAATCTTGGTATGCACTGATTTTTATAAATCACTTGGTGAGCATGAAGCAGTCTTCTTGTTTTTCTATCTAATCTATCTAACATGTTTTGGGGCCAGTCAATTACTCCAAAACTGTAAGTTAGGGCAGGAAGAGCAAATTGGTTTATAGCTTGGATTTTCTTCCTAGATATCAATGCTGTTTTCAGGATTAATTTAAGTCTTCTAAAGTATTCCTTACTAAGTTTTATTCACATTTGTTCATGTTTTGTTGCTGATCCTTATCAGTTCCCAAATATTTATACACTCTGTCTTGCTCAAGTTCTTTTATATCACATTCTTGTCCCAAACTGAGGTTTTCTTGGTGCTGCAGTTTTCCTGCTTTAAAGGTTGCTTTTGCACATTTATCAAGACCAAATTACATTCTTATATCATCTCAAAAAGTTTTAACAACTTGCAGTTGTACTTTCAGTTCCTTGTCTTATGAGTTATACAGTTTCAAATCGTCAGCAAAGAAAAGATGAGAAGTTTTTATTCACTTTGCTGATTTCTAGGAGCCAAGCTATAGCCATGGCCTAAGTTATTAAGTAGACAGCTTAATGGGTTAAGGGTAAGGCAGAATAGCAGTGGTGACAGAGAGTCACCCTGGAATATCCCCCTTTGAATTTTTATCCCAGCAATAATAATTAGCCCTTTATCATGGCTTAATTACAAAGTGGTCTGCCACTGTTTCATGATCACTGTAATGTATCATACATTTTTAAGCACTCTTTTATTCATGAATGTGGGATACTATCAAATGCTTTTTCGTAGTCAATCCATGCAATACTTAATTTCTTCCCCTTTTAACAGTTCTCCACTATGACTTTATTTAACAGCAAAAGATCCTTTGTCCATATGACTTTATTTTATTGCCCTTTTGTTCTATTGCTATAACTGAGTTTTCTTCTAAATGACTGTTGACTATGTCAGGATCAATTCCAGTGTAGGTTCATAGGTGTGTACTAGGCTAATGGCCCTAGGGCCTTTACAAGCCTAGCCATAGGATTGATCTGGCATAGTGCCAACTGACCTTCGTTCCCAGTGCCTCTGTCAAGTAGAGCCACTTTAGTTATCCATAGGGGTGAATTTTCTGTTTCCCATTCACTCATCAAGATTTCTCTTGAAGAGAGTCAGCAAGGTGCTCTGCTTGACACGTATGGGAAGTCTATTCCATAGCATGGGCAGTCTCTCAGTTATAAACCTGTCCCTCCAGCATGTTTTGTTAATTGTGGAAATGAGGTTGAGGTCTCTGGAGTGTATGGTGTGGAGGGATTGGGATTTCTTTAGATGTAGCAATTCTAACAGAGCTGGGTCAGACATGGCTTTGTAAGTCAAGCAGAGATCGCCTCTAAGTAGGTGATATGAGACAGAGAATAGTTGGAGTCTTTTGAGTTTGTCCCTATAGGACAAGTGTTTAAGGTCTAGGATCCTCTTTGTGAGCTACTTTTGTGGCCTCTCCAGTTGTTCCAGGTGTCTAGTGATGTACATGCCAAATGGGGCATTGTGTTCGATGACTGACCTAATGAGGGAAGAGTAGATGGAGACAATAACCTATTTCTTCCTGGATGCAAAGCCCTTAGTAATGAGATGTGCCACATAGAAGGACTTTCTGACCATAGTGGCAATGTGGTGATCAAAAGGGAGGTCACTGCCAACCTGTGTTCCCAGATCTCTTATAATGCCTTCTGTGTTCAGTGGACTACCATCAATGTTGTAATTCATGGGAACCGGGTTTTCCCAAAGGGGATGACGACAGATTTTTTTGGCATTGAGCTTAAGGCCATGGTTCTGACACCATTCTTTGGTCTCAGTGAGGCCATTCTGTAGGATGTCAACATCATTTGGGGAGTTAATAATAGCTCCCAACTTGCAATCGTCTGCGAACTTTGTCAGCCAGAGTCACTTCGTGTTGGCCTGGACTTCCGAGAAGTAAATACCCAGGACCTCTGTGGGACTCCACTCCTGACTAGTCGGCAGTGTGACTTGAAGTCAGCTACTTTCACACTGTGGGTTCTATCTTTGAGCCAGTTTGCAACCCACTTAGTGATATAGGGGTTGATGCCTAGCTTAGTGAGTTTTACTATGATTCCTGAGTGGGTGTATAGTTTATACATCATCGAAAGGCAAGTTATTGGTCTATAATTTTTAGGGTAGCTTGCAGGTTCACTCTAAAGCAGGAGCATTGTTTTTCCTATTATTAGCCAGGTTGGTGTTTGTTCGGGGTGTGCATATAAATAGTTTTTACTCATGGTTAAATCTTCATGGAAATATGTTTATACTTTTAACCAGAAGTCAGGCACTACATTTGGGCCTGGGGTTTTCTATTTTGAGGTGTTTATTTCAATCTCTCTGGCTGTTACTTCATCCCATTTCATATCCTGTACCTTTAAACTTCTTATTCTTTCTTTTACTTCTATCCATTTAGCATCTTTGTTATGTTCCACAGGATCTTCATAGAGACCTCTCCAAAATGGATATGTTTCTTCTTTTTTGGGTGATCTTTCAATTCTTTTTACCTTGTTTCCCAATTATCTATAAAACTTTTTTTGGGTCATGAATAAATTGCTTATTTTGTACTTTTCCTTTATATTTATGTGTGTATTTTCTGTGTTTTTTTATCTGTGCTGAGATTTTGAGTATATTTGTGATAGTGCATGATAGATCCTGATGTGTTCTAATACTGCACGTTGCTTTTATCACATCTTTCTAAGTATTTTTGTTGATCTGTTCCCTCTTCTATAGTCTTCTAACAATGATGCTTCCTCCCTAGTTGCTTTATAGTTTTCTCTGTTTGATACTTCTATGATGATATTAGATTTCTTCCCTTTCTCTCCTTCACTACCCTGTGTTCTTGTGGTAGAACTTTATCAGTTATTAGTTTAGATGCACAGTCATATATCTTGTTTACTTCTGTTATATTGCATAGATCTTTATGGACAGTCCTAATTACTGTGTTCATTTCTCAAACTTCTGACTTTTTGGGCTTCATTGACCTTTTGCAGTCTATTTTTTTCATTGCCTTAATATGTCTATCTATCTCTATTTAGTCAAGCAACTCTTCTCTTAGCTCATTTTCTTCTAAACTGAGGGCACATTTTTTGTTTTCCATTTCCTGTGGGCATTCTATAGAAAGTTCTATTGCATCTTCCTGTGGCATATTCTGCACAGTTTTCTCCTGTGCCATCCATTGCTCTGTCATATGAGAACTCAGTGGCCTATCACTCCTCAACATTAACTGTGTCAGAGTTTCCACAGTTTCCAGTTCTTTCACTTGCCATCCAGCTTCAAGTGAATGTTTATACTCATTTCTTGTGGAAGGTGCCAAAATATCTTCATATGCCACCTGACCGATTGCTTTCCATTCTACTAGTTTCCCCTTAATTTGGAGTTCCATTGCCCTATCCTTTTGTGGTGCTTTCTCAATTAGGTTTTCTACACTGAATTCTTCACTTTGCAGGTACTCCATAACCTCAGTTTCTATTTCTTTAACTCCTCCATTACTAATCTCCTTTTCTACTTTTCCTCTGTCTACTTATTTTTTGTATTGTAAAGTTTTCCATGTCTGGATTCCTTTGCCTGTATTTCTCTTCAAATTTCTTCGGTGCTGCTTTTTTTGTATTGATTAGTTTTGCTTTCTCCTTTGCATAGATATTACACCATAGTAGCTCTCTTTTTCTTTCCCATGTCCATATTTCTTCTTTAGATGTCTCCTGATCTTTCCGTTTCTCCTTACTTTGTGGACTCGCTCCATCATGCTGTGATGTAACCTGTGTTAGATATTCTACATCAAATCCTTCACTTCGCAGACACTCCATAACTTCTACTTCTATTTTTTAACTGCATTTCTCTTCAAATTTATTTGGGGCTGCCTTTTTTATGTTGATTAATTTGGCATTTGCCTTTGCATAAATATTGCACCATATCAAATCCCGCTTTCCTATGTCCATATTTTTTTATACTTTTCAAAAATATGTAGGTTTTGTTTTGTTCACATTTCCTCAGATGTTTCTTTTTCCAAACAGATCAACGTTTATTTGCCTATATACTGTTTTTCAAAAATCTGTTGTATTAATGACCACAACTTTTTCTTTGAAGCTTCTGACAGTTTTTCTTGCGGAAGTATTTTTCTTTCCTCTAATTTATCTCTTAATCTTTTTGTATATCTTGTATCTGGAAATTCCGGGCTTTTTGCATAATAGTAACAGTACACAATTTCTTTCTTATCCTCAATACTCCACTCTATTGTCTTTATGGCTCTTCTTTTTGCCTATCAGTTTTTGTGATTTTTGTGAACTGCTACTTTCTTCTACAAAGGGGGGGCCTGGCCTAGCCCCATTGTAGGAATGTTTCCGTATTTTGAGGATTCTACACTGTCATTATTTCCAGTCTTGGCACCAGTGCACCTACCAGGAGTGGACACTTTTTTATCTTGGGTCTTGTGCACCCAGCTATCTTTTTTCATTTTTGACCTACTTCTGTCCATGATATATGCCATATAAATACAGTCAATGTATCAGTGTTACCTTGGTGAGATTTTGTAGAAAAATGGGGTTCACCTCATGAAGGTTCTCACCAAGACTTGAGTAAGAATTCATTTTTAGCACTACTACTCTCCTTTTCTTGCTGACTTTTCATCTCTCCATTCGGATACCATTGTAGCCTTCAAAATGAACCGTGAGGTGGCATCTGCAAAGTCATTCCAGGCTTAACTATTTTTGCCATGAAAGTGGTTGATACATCATAAGTGTGAGTATTAGCAAGGTGTAAATCATCTCTAGACCAATTATGTACTACCCTAGCATGCAGGATTATCTCTTTTAGAAGGTTTTTATCACACTGCTCTCCTGCTATAAACTCTGAATTTTACTAGCATAGCAGTATCTCCTCATAAGTTATCTGAAACATGCCACCAAAGTTTCATAACTAAACAAGGAAACATTCTGTTGTCTTTGTTTCTAAAATGAACCACATCTTCCGTAAGGTTGCTCTGTAATTTATTAGTGACAGGATGGAAATCTAAGTAATCCTCTCGATAACAAAGTAAGTAAGTAGATAAAGAAATAAATTGGAGATTTTTACCAGAGCTCTAGAGATGTTTAGAAACTGCTTGTTTGCAACACCTTAATATTTATATGCACCACTCTTACCCTTCATGCTATAACATAAAAATCATATATAACAGCTTTGGCTTTGGCTAGCTAAGATCTAGCTGCATTCAACTGGATGTATAAGAGAATTTAAATACCTTTATCTGCACTTTTTTTCAAACAATACAGTATTTAAATTGATTTAATGGTGTTGCATGATTATTAACTGAACTGGAAGTTTTGACTCTGCTCTTCAGTTACTGCTGCTTGAATTTTATTATTTGTTAGTAATTGCAGGTGTGGGGGTAGCCACATTCTTTGATTTCCTGCCCCTGCCTATTTAAGTGGTACAGTTTGAAATATTTTCTGCTTAAAAACCTCAGCTTTGGCCGGCTAACATCTAGCTGTATTCAACTGGACGTATAAGAGAATTTAAGTACCTTTATCTGCACTTTTTTCAAATAATACAGTATTTAAATTGATTTAACTGTGTTGCATGATTATTAACTGAACTGGAAGTTTTGACTCTGTGGCTTTGAAACTGCCCGTCCCTCTTGTAAATTTGTGTTTGGATACTCCTTCTGGGCCCATCTCATTTGCTCACTCAACTGAGTGCAGTGAGATCATATTCTGATTTCAGGCACTCCTACTGTGTACAAAGACAGCATCTGGGAAAGAGAACAAAAAAAAATTAAGCTTGTTTTTTACCTTTCCTGTTAAGTGGTCTAGACTGTTTGTAGGCTTCTGAGCCCCCAAGCCCTTCTGTGTTGGAGGGAAGCCTTCTAGCTTAGTTTTGTTTCTTATAACTAGCCAGTTTTCTAGTTTCAGCACTCAAATCTGTTTCTTTGAACTCAGCACTTGTTCAGAACTCATTGTAAGCACTGCATAAGCTGCAAATTACTACAGCACTCTACTTTCCTCACTTGTCTAGTGGAAAACAGTTTTTAGTACTTAATAAATAAGCACTTATCCAGGCATGTCTAAGGGTCAGCTCCCAGTGATTTATCCTGTCTACCTGATGAATCTGGGCATCTTGGGGCAATGCAGCAATTGCCTCATGCACACAGACAACCCTCTCCTCCTACCACCCAACACTACAACCTGTGAGAGATGCACTTATATAGCCAAACTAGAAGCAAAGCTCTCTTCACCCAAGACTGGACTAGACAGTCAAGAGGAGAAGGTAAACACTTGCACCACACCACACTCATCACATACACCACCAAAACACACACATAGAAACACAAAACACACACCTACATTCATGGAGACTCTCAATAAAAACCTGCCCAAGCATCAGGGACATCCAAAGCATAAACGCAAGCAAACTCCACCCCCCCCAACACAACCCAAATGACACATAGCCCACAAACTCAGTGTGCCACTCAACCACAGCCCATAAGGTATAACAACGTACCCAACACTCTAGTCATAGGTGACTCTATAGTCAGGCACACTGATGTTCCACTCACCAGGCTAAACAAGCAGAAAGTTGCTGTCAGCTGCCTGTCAGGTGCCAGGATCTGCCACATAATGCATGCACTCAGGTCACCCCACAATAAGTACAAATATAACACTGTCATTGTCCATGTTGGTGTGAATGACCTGAGACGTAGCTCCCTGGACTACATGAAAAGAGACATGGAGGAGCTCTCTGATCTTGTATCCCAGGCAGGTATGACCCTAACCCTGAGTAGCATCCTGCTATCACCCATAATGATACCACAGTACAAGGACAAAATGATTGACTTCAACAATTGGCTAAGCTTCTGGTGTCATTCTAAGGGGATCCAGTATTTGTCTGCCTGGGATGACATGATCGACAGTCCACAATGCTTTGCCAGAGATGGCCTGCACCTGTCGCCCTTAGGATTCTGGATACTGGCTAAGGCTCTTGCCACCCCTATAGTGCCTTTTTTAGGCAAGGTTCAAATGATAAATTCACCACCGTAACAGGTACAAGCAAGCAAAATTTGAGGGTAATGCTACTCAATGCTAGAAGTCTAAACCTCAAAATGTACTCACTCGAGGCACTCCTTAAAATGGAGAACATTGACATCTGTGCAGTGACAGAGACCTGGTTCAAAGCTCCAGAGAGTACCCCTGCATTATCAGGCTTCAATGCATACCACACCTTTCGGCCACCTAACCCAGAAAGAAGCACTAAAGGTGGAGGCGTGTCCATATTCATTAAAGATATCCACACCTCCAGGCTAGTTGCACAGCATAATGCATCCGAGATTATCCAAGTGCAACTAACTCTGGGCAAGACCGCCATCCAAATTGTAGCTTGCTACAGACCCCCCACCATGCCCCAGGATTCACACTCCTCATTTCTTGATACACTGGAAAGTATTAGGGTACAACCCAACACCCTAATAATGGGTGATTTCAACTACCCCACCATTAACTGGAAAAACTACTCATGTACCAACTCCTTTGCTCAACGTTTTCTAGAATTCATAAATTCCAATGCCTTGGATCAACTTATTCACACCCCCACCAGGGGCAGCAATATCCTAGACCTGGTCATTACCAACATGGGAAACCAGTGTTCTACACCAGAGGTCAATTCCTCATTGGTCAGATCCGACCACAAGCTAATCAGCTTAGACATCCACATCCCACCCCCAATTAGGGAAACCATCGTAAAAAACTTCACCAAAGCCAACTTCACACTTCTTAAAACAGAAGTGGCAAACTTCATGACACCCATGCAGATGGACAATAGAGGTATGACTGCTGAATCCTATGCAAATGCACTTTATAAGCACTTACACGAGTGCATGGATCATGCTATCCCTAATAGAACCAAGATGTTATCCTCCAAAAAAAGGAAGCCAATCTGGTGGTCCTCTGCCATAAACAAACTCTACAACAGAAGAAAGAAACTGTTGCAAAAAAGAGTAAAATCCCATGACTGGAGGAACTCCCTGGTCAACCTCAGTAAGAAGCTGAGATCCCTCATAAAATCCTCCAAAGCAAGTTACGAAAACAAAATTGCCACTGACTCTAAAGACAACCACAAAGCGTTCTATAGCTATGTCAAGAATCTAAATGGGAACATTCAGATCTGCTCTGAGTTACAGCACAATGGCACTAAATATACAGAACCAACTGATATTGCCAACATGCTAGCAGATATATTCAGTGCTAACTTTACCCCCCTCTCACCCCCTAGAGGGCCCATCTCTATACTGGAAGAATACAAAGTTCCTATAATCACGGCTGCACAGGTAAAAAACACACTCTCCAAAGCCAAGAACACAGCATCCATGGGACCTGACAATATCCCAGGCTGCGTTTTGCATTAACTACAGAATGAACTGGCACCCTATCTAAGTACCATGTTCAATCATAGCCTCACCTCAGGCTTTGTACCCACTGAATGGTGCACTGCGATGGTTATCCCACTCCACAAAGGGGGAGCCACAACGGACCTTAGGAACTACTGCCCCATTAGCCTGATGAGCCTGGTCTGCAAGGCCATGGAACGTATCATCGTGGAACTCATAAACAAAGACATTGGTAATCTCCAAACTCTGGACCCTACCCAGTTTGGATTTGTAAAAGGCAGATCATGTCTCCTAAACCTGATTGACTTCTTTGAAGCAGTCACCAAAGCCATAGATGAGGGTAAAATGGTTCACACAGCTTATCTAGATCTCGCCAAGGCCTTTGACACCATCCCCCACTCTGGAATTATAGATAAGCTCACTAAACTAGGTATAAATCTCTATGTTACAAGATGGGTTGCCAAATGGCTCACGGACAGAACCCACGCTGTGAAAGCAGCGGATTCCAAATCCGACATCAGACCAATGACAAGTGGAGTACAACAGGATTCAGTCCTGGGTCCCCTCCTGTTTGGCATCTACTTCTCTGAAGTGCAGGCCAACACAGAAGGTCTTTGGCTAACAAAGTTTGCAGATGACTGCAAACTAGGAGCCATAATCAAAACTCCTAACGATGTGGACAAACTATAAAAGGGCCTCACTGAGACAGATACCTGGTGTCAAAGCCATGGCCTGAAGCTCAATGCCAAAAAGTGTATTGTCATCCCCTTTGGTAAAAACTCTGTACCCATGAACTACCACATAGCTGGTAGTCTACTTAATGCCGAAAATGTGATAAGAGACCTTGGGACACAGGTGGACAGTAGTCCCTCCTCTGATAATCACATCGCCACAGTGGTCAGGAAATCCTTCTATGTGGCTCATCTCATCACAAAAGGATTCTCATCCAGAAAAAAGAGGTCATTGTTCCCCTCTACTCATCACTCATTAGACCCATTATAGAGTACAATGCCCCTTTTGGTATGTACCTCACAAGACATCTACAACAACTGGAAAGACCACAGAAATACCTCACAAAGAGGTTTACTGGCCTCAAACAGATGCCCTATGCAGACCGTCTCAAAAAACTACAGCTTTACTCCATCGCATATCACCTACTCAGGGGCGATCTCTGCCTAACATACAAAGCTATGTCAAACCCAGAGCTGTTGGACATGCTCCACTTAAAGAAATCCCAATCCCTCCGAGCTACACGCTCTAGGGACCTAAACCTTGTCACCACAATAAACAGAACATGCTGGAGGGATAGATTCCTGTCCCAGAGACTTCCCATACTCTGGAACAGACTACCTATCTATGTCAAACAGAGCTCCTCATTAGCACTCTTCAAGAAAAATCTTGATGATTGGATGGGAAATGAGAAATTCACCCCGGGGATCACTTCTGTGGCTCTGTTCGACAGGAGCACAGGAAAATAATTTTCTTGGGTGGCGAAAGCCAGGGTACATTTTTTGGCTAGGCTTGTACGTGCCCTAGGGCCGATACCCTAGTACCTACCTATGAACCTATATATATATATATATATATATATATATATATATATATATATATATATATATATATATATATATACATATATATATATATATATATATATATATATATATATATATATATATATATATATATATATTTGTCTTTAGCACTATTATTGGACAATAATGAGAAAAGTGCTCAAAGTACAATAAATATTGAGAAATGTACAAGCATTACACATCTTCTTTCTATAGTCTATATTTACTTTTTATTTTATGTATTGTTTGTGAATTCCAAGAAATTATAAAAAAAATGTTCTATTGAATATGACTCTGATGATCCAGAAAGTAAAGAAAATAATCATACACATAACCAGCACATCCTTGTTCTTCAAAAAAAGATATAGTAGTTATATTTCTTTTAGCTATCCACCAGTAAGTGATTTTTTTTGTGCAGTGCAGTACAGTGCAGAATTGTGTTTTGTATATAAGCAATACACTCAGTAAACATATACTGTGCATTAAATGCTTCTTTAATCATCACATACACACAGGCATGCACTTACACACACACACACACACACACACACACACACACACACACACACACACACACACACACACACACACACACACACTTTAGGCAATTTAGATTTTCACCAGCCATGTTTCACAGACAGGACATGTAGGTTTTACACAGATGGCACCCCAGCCAGCAACTGTGATGAAGCAAGTACTGTTAGGCAGGAATATATTACAATCCATCAGAAGCTGGGAATGCCTGCTCTAGGTCTAATGACTGATGTTATTCAAATATGTGTTGTTGGTAAGTCTCACAGCAGCACAAAGATATCTATAGTCTACCAAATGGATAAAAATTAAATTAATCCATGGCATATAAATGGTTTAAATGCACAGTATTTTATTGATAACAGTTAAAAATATATTCTGTGTTTGTTTTCCACAGGGATATTTCACTTTTCTTTGTAACACTATTTGTTCTTTTTGTCTAAGTAAATGTTTTTGTCATTTTTCATTTGGCAGCAAAGACGACAGATAACTAATTGCTGCATCATTAACACTGTTTCCTTTTTAACTGCTTCCCTGAGGAACAATCACTTTCAAGTGTGATATTAATGAGGCTACTTTGGATGTGATACACATACTTAGTATAAAGACATTCCTGAAAGAATTAATTACCATCTCAATTCAAAAGTTAAAAAGACATACAGTTATTACTCTAGTTAGGTGAATAGGATACTTTGCATGTTTATTCATGTTTCCTGGACCATTGTTAGAGACAATACATTGTTTTCCTGATTGTTTATGTCTGCACTCCTAAGTCCTTATATCTATGTGTACCATTCTAGGACAAAGAACTTACAAGCAACACTGAAACAATGAATTATTCCTTTTAAAGTGGAGAGAACAGATGAAACTTCCCAACATAATAGTAGGACTAAAGTGGTAGTAGGAAACTACAGATTGGTTAGAACTCAACATTACAGACATTATGGAGTCACTTTTTATTATTTATTGTAAGCAGGTAAGTGAACTGACCACATGGGTCTTTTTCAGCTCAACTCTAGGTGTAAGCTTTCAGAAACATTTTGAATGATGCAGACAATATACAGAGTAAAAAATACAAACTACAGGCAACAACATAACAAAAATGCTATTTTTTAACAGTTTGAAACTTAAAAATAATAATATTAAGATAAGATGGGTAGTAAATGTCAAAGAGTTACTGGAATGTATAGTGAAGGAGTGAGCAGTACCAGAGCATCAGATGATAGAGACAGAAATATGATATTCTGAAGGGTTATCCACCACCTATACTCCAGATGTTGACAACTAGAAACACAATAATAGCTAGTTATAAAGGAAAAAAAGATCTTAGATAAACAGATGTTATTGTCAGGACCAGATGACTGTCTGATCTAACAGAGACATGATGCTTGAAACTAGCCTGTGAGGAGATTAAGTTATGTCACTACTAGACAAATAGTGTACATTGCCAGTGTGTAATACAGTAAATATTGCAATGAAGTTTAGCATTTAAATAAGCTTTTTAAAGATACAGGAAAGGTAGGTAGTGTTGCACATTTTATGATGTTCCAGGATTGGAGTTTCGGACCTTCTGTCCTTGAATGGCAAATACCTTACTTCCATTTAGGAGTGCTTCTCATGCAATGTGAAATGCGAGGGAGTCTAAAAGACAGAGGCATAGTGTCCTGGAATATATAGTTTTCTTCTAAATGCTGGGCAGTTGTTAAGGTAAAGAAGTTTAGAATTTTATAGACCAACCTGCTTTGAAAACCTTGGAAAAAGGTGGAATGAAAGCCAGGCTGCTTTTTTAAGATGTAACAATGGTGTTCCTCCTTTTCAGAAATCATCTTAAGTCGTCTGCAAACTTTATTAGTGAGACTTGTACTTTTGTAATGCTTGTTTTCGTAATTGACAAGTACAAGGAAGGACATATTCAAAGTTTGGAATGAGCATTCCCTTCCTTCAGGGCACTTATGAATATGAAGTAAAACATATCCTTACTTATGTCATATGTACAGATAAGGAGAAACTGGGGCTGAAGTGACTGTTTCAAAAAACAAACAAACAAAAACACCTGACCCAAGGGTTTTGTCCGCTGTCAAGTTTCTTCAGGTTTTACTGCTTGTAACTGGTGTCTCCTTCCAATAAGGCTTTCGCTTTCAGGAGGTTACTATTTAGTTCTTTCTTTGTATACTGTAGATCACAAAGTGTATGTGCTGCGTCTTTAAGAAGAATATCAAGGACTGAGCGTGCACATATAAATACCGGGCACATGCTATTCCCAGTGCCATTTTGAGAGTGCAGCCAGAGAGTGAACATGCATGATTGCGGTAGATAGTTTGCATGTAAGTTACTTACGTTAAAGTCAGTAAACTTCTATCATCGTGTGTTTGTATAAAATAAAGGTGCCTGAACAGACCCCACAAAAACTCTTCTATTGTGCCCAAAGCAGGAGAGCAACATGATGCCAGAACCAGGATTTGAGAGAATGATATTCAAAGCCATGAGGTGCAGAGATGAAAGTGAAGGGGTAAACTAAGATAAACAAGCATGAAAAAGAGCCAGAAAAGAAGCAAAGAAATGAGAATTCACACAAACTGCTTATTTTGTAAAAAAGATAAAAGTGAGCATTACAAGGGCATAAACCGCAGTATTAAACAAGCGGGAGCCACAAAAGGATTATTAACTAAGGACAATGTTTAAAATAAAGATATTTGACAAAACAATTATCAGAGAAGCAAAATGAGTATGTTTAAAAGTAAAATGAGCATGTTTAAGGCACAACGGGCATATTTAGAGTAAAACAAGCCCAAGAAAAGTACAATGGGCATGAAAAGAGATTAAACAAGCAAAACGAATATAATAAGGGCAAAAAAAGGCACATTAACCATAAATAAAGCAAGGCGACTGCATGTCTTTTGGCAAAGTGCTGTGTTTTGGCATAACTACGACTTTGTATTGTATCAAGGACATAACTACAATTATTTGAAGTACCTCAAAGTGTGCAAAAGTGCTTACAGCGTGTGCTCATTACTGTGCATGTGTTCTGAAGAGTTTATTTGTGTGCAAAGTTCAACTATTTTGTGAAGTACAGTCAAAGTATAGCCATTTCAAAAAGTTTTTGCGCTGGGTGTCTGTTCGCAAAATGCCACCATTGCAGAGCGTTTCTTGCACTGTAAAGAATTGCCTAGCAAGGGACCACCATTTTGGGGAAATTTCAATATGCTGTGTACAGTTTATTCACAAAGTGCAATTATTTCAAAATGTTATTGACTCCAAGCTTCTGTTGCCCAGTTCATTCACATCATGCAGTTATTTGAAATGTTTCTTAAAATGATAATAAATTACTTTTGCAATACAGTAAATTTCAAGAGTATTACAGTGTCCGAGAGATTTGTTTTGCAAAGTTCAGTTACACAGAGGCTTATTGTGCTATTAAGCAAAGTTACAAATAGTGGCATAAATTTCTGGCATATGTGTATGTGTAAGTGTTCATGCTTATTTGCAAAACCCTTCACTGGTATGTGTTAATATGGCAGATAGATTCTGAAAGCCCTTACCACTTGCATCTGATCAGAATATTGCAGAGAACTGGAGAATATTTGAGCAAGAGTACGTTATTCTTATACAAGCAGCTTATTCAGATAAAGATGCATGTACCAGGGCATTCATTTTGCTAAACCTAGCTGGGTCACAGGCCATAGAAAGAGAGCGTTAATTTGTGTATGCACCAGCAGAGTATGAAGGGGAAGGTGAAAATCATCAAATTGTTGTACAGGCTGAATGAAAGGAAGACCCCGAGTGTTTGAAGTGCAAGTTCAGAGAAATAACTAACCCCCAGACAAATATCACATTAGAGAAGCATTTGTTTTACATGAGAGATCAGAAACCAGAGGAAACTTTTGCAGCTTACATAACTGATCTGAGGAACAAAGCCAAAATGTGTTGGTTTGGTGACTTAAAAGATGAGTTAATAAAGGACAAGCTCGTATGTGGTATTAATAGTGCTGCTGTGGGAATGACTTTGGTTCATGACAGTGATTTAATGTTGAGTAAAGCCATTGAAATTTGTCAGATCCATGAAGTGACAGAAAAATGAACAAGTATGCTTTCAAGTGACAAGAGCATGGTTTTTGCAGGCTCCAGTGCAAATGTAGACAGCATGCAACACATGGCAAACAGAAGTAGGCCTAAGTACCTGGCAGCCACAGCCCCTGCTAGTTCACCAGGGAAGCCACATAGCTTTCAAAGTTTTAAGACTAGTTCAGTTAAAGAAGCATGTTCCTCAGTGTAGTACAAGAGTGAATCAGCAAAACCCAATTCTAGCTTTATTGTTAACTGTCACAATTATGGTGCCAATCATGAGTCTAAAAGAAAGAAATGCTTAGCATTTGGTCAGCAATGTGACAACTGTAAAACATGGAACCATTTTCAAAAGTTTTTTAAGTCAAGTAAACCTCAGACAGCTGTAAAGGAAGGTTACACAAAAAAGCAAATTGATCAAGTAGACTGCAATTCTGCTTTCTATGTTGATGGTATATCAGTAATTGGTGAGAGAGTTGATACAGTGTATTTATTGGCAAATAACGAAGTGTTTTGTACAGTCCAGATCAATGGTAAATCCACAGAGCTTAACGCAGACAATTGTTCAAGGTGTAATGTTATATCAGCAGACACATTTGCTAAAGTGAGAACTAATGAGCAACTCAGTGTGGCCAATAGTGTGAAACCTGTTGCTTATGGAGGTGAAGAAATTCAGACTTAAGGCTCGGTGATGCTTTCATGTTATTTGCCCAAGAACTATTACAATTTGTTATTCTATGTAGTCTGAACACCAGTACAGTCTTTACTGGGTCTCAAAGATAGTCTGAGAATGAATCTGCTTTCTTTTACCAATGAAGTTCATCACATAAGTGCATATCTTTGTTCCAATTTTCTGAAGCCATTTTCTCAGAGTATGCTGATGTTTTCGATGACAAGTTGGACAAACATCCAGTTGTGTATTCCATGAAATTAGACCCAGAGGTCACTCCAGTAGTCAGACCAGCAAGAAGAGTTCCAATAACTATGCAGGATAAAGCTAAGGCTCTGCTGGACAAAATGGTACAGAGAGGTGTAATTTGTCCAGTTATAGAACCAACTGTATGGGTGTCATCTATGGTAGCAGCCTACAAAAAAGGCTCAGACAAAATCAGAATATGTATTGACCCAATAAATTTGAACAAAGCATTGAAGAGACTGCATCATCCAATGCATACAGTCAAAGAGGATGTAGCTCTAATACTGAATGCCACTGTTTTTTCTGTCTTGGATGCAAATAGTTAATTTTGGCAAGTGATGCTTGATTGCAAATCCTCATTACTAACCACTTTTGGTACCCTGTTTGGCAGATACAGATTCCTAAGGATGCCATTTGGAATAAATTCTGCAAGTGAAGTCTTCCAGCATGCAATGGAGCAATTTTTTTTGGGTTATCCTTTTGCCATAATAGTAGATGATTTATTGGTTGGAGGCAAAGCATGACAGAAACCTAAAGAGTTCTAGACAGAGCATGTGAAGTAAACTTGAAGCTCGATCCTCTGAGGTTCAAATTCAGACTACCATAAGTTACATATGTAGGTCATTTATTTAACAGTACTGGCTTGAGACCAGACCCGACCAAACAAGCAGCTATTCTTGATATGTTAGCACCAGATAATATTCAAGCTCTACAGCATTTCCTAGGCATGGTCAGCTATTTAGTAAAGTTTATACCAGACTTCAGTGAATTGATAGCACCTTTAAGAGAAGTAATGCACAAAAATGTTCCATGGTCATGGTTAGAACAACACCAGAAGGCATTTGAAGACCTTAAGCAGAAAATTGCCATCCTGCATACGCTGATACTATGATGTGAATAAACCAGTTGTTCTTTCCTGTGATGCTTCAAACTTTGGCCTTGGTGCAATTATTCTTCAAGAGGGCAGACAAGTAGCCTCTGCATCTAGAACACTTACCCAGACTGAAATGCAGTATGCTCAAATTGAGAAAGAACTTTTGGCAATAGTACTTGCATGTTTCAAGTTTCATGATTATATTTATGGATGAGCTATTCAGACTGAAACTGCCCACCAGCCTCTAGTTACTATTCTAAAGAAGCCTATGCATTCAGCTCTAGTGAGATTACAAAGAATGATGCTCAAATTGCAAAACTACAACTTAAAAATGGTCTATACAAAAGGCAAACTGCTCTATCTGGCTGGTACCTTATCCAGATCACTCAGAAATATGAAGGAACAGCTTGATGCAGAGAACTTTGACTTTGACATGATGGCAGTGCATAATTTTTCTACCACTAGGCTTGATGAGTTGAGAGATCACGCAAAAACTGATACAATTTTGCAAAAGCTCAATCACTACCTAAATGTTGGATGGCCAAAAAAAGCAATTTAGTGCACCACCTGAAGTGCAAACCTATTTTCCAGTTTACACTTCATAATCTCGAATTACTGAAATCCTGAATTTTAGTAACCTGAGACAATAAAGCCAAAAACCAGAATGCTGCAAGTGAATAAGAGTGAATTCGAATAACTCAAATCTGCGCTTATGCATTTCCGGTACGTTGCGTGTAGTGTTATGGTGCCTGAAGTTTCAGGTGAGTGAGTGTTTGTGTGTGTTTTTGTATGTTGTATGTGTGGGTAAGGGTAGGGAGGTGTAAGTGTGAGTGTGAGTGTTGGATTTGTTGGTGTTTGTGTATGTGTGATGTGTATTTGTGTGTGAGCAAGTGGAGGTTGCCATGGTTTGAGGTTTTTTTTTTTTTTTATGTTATGTGTGATTTCTGAGTTGGTATATATAAGTAGGGGGTTGTGTGGTTTGTGTGCTGTGGGTGGAATGGTGTGTGTGTGTGTGTTATGTGGTCTATGGTGTATGTATATTCGTGATTGTGTGATTCGTGATTGTGGGTTTCGGTATTGTGAATGGTTTGAATTTATAGTCTTGAGTTACTGAAATTCGGAATTTCAGTAATTTGAGATTATGAAGTGAAACCTTTTTCCTTACAGAGATGAATTGTTGATGGAAGATGGCATTATTTTCAAAGGTACTAAAATTGTAGTTCCTGCTTCCTTACAACAAGAACATATCCACATTTTGCATTGTGGTCACCCAGGTTCCACATCCCTTAAGAGAAGAGTGAGAGAACTAGTGTTTTGGCCTTCATTACTGAAAGGCATTGATAAAGTACTTTCTTCTTGTTCAGTATGCAAAAGTACTAGACTGCATTTACAAAGAGAACCACTTCAGCTAAGTCAATATCCTGAACTACCTCGGTCAACAGTAGCCACTGATATCTTTGAGTGAGACAATCAACACTACTTAGTATTGGTAGACTCTTATTCAAATTAGTTTGAGATTGATTTACTACCTAAGTTAACATCCACTGCTGTTATCACTAAGTTGAAACATCATTTCTCAGTCCATGGTAGCCCATACAAAGTTATTTCTGACAATGGTACTCAATTTACTAGACAGTTGTGTGATAAACCGAGATGCTGCCAGCTCAGCTAGCTGGAATTTTATAAAGAATTATATGTCACTTGAAAATATTAATATGATTTATATAGAAATGTTGACACTGCCAGACAAGCTAGATATAATTTTGTAAATAATTCTGTCATTTGTGAATAGTAATATGATTTGTATGCTTGCTTTAAAAATGTAAGAAAACTGTATGTTCTGTACTGAGTTTCAAGATTATATCCACAGTGTACCCTGCTGGAAAAGAGCAGATGTGTATGAACTATATGCAATGCAAATGTATGGCTTCATAGTAAAAGTTAACTTGCAAAACTCTTAAGAAAATAAGTTGATAAGTAAAGAGTTTTATGATGTGTTATAAAGTTAGTTTATCTCAACTAAGAGACAGGATGTCTAGGATAGGGGCTTCTTTCTATTGTCTGGAAAATAAGGTTTTACAGGTTTGCAAGGTAATTGTTTTACGACTTTCAGTTTCCTGCAAGCTTCTAAGATACAATTGCCAGCTTCTGAGAGATAAGTATTTTTAACAGAGATATGTTAAAATTTAAGTTCCTGCTAGCCTGGGAAACTTAGACAGAGGTGTCAAAGAAAGATGTAATCTGAGATGATTCAGCAATAATGTGTATTATTAACTTAAGAACTATCTCAGAGAGAAAGTGGATTTTGTATTTTGTTCTGGATCTGACATCACCAGCACTTTGCCTTGCTCTGTAAGTTATTTAGAACATAGTTTCTCTTAGAGATAGATAGGAATACAGTAAGAGTAGTCTAGATGTTTTCTGCATTTATGTAAGACTGTTCTGCAATGTTGTTTTAAAGTATTTCCTGTGAGTCTGAACTCTATTGTCACTGTGTTGAGTTAATGAGTATTGTCTTGTGCTTTTATTTTTTATTATTAAATATATTTAAACCTTTTAATTGTGGCTGATTTTGTTAGAGATATTTAAGCTCTCAGAGTACTTGCATATGTATTTAGTGACCACGTATAGGCCAGGCCAATAGCTTTGGACTTGGACACACTTACCAATGAGATAATAGCAACATTACACAGTAGAATTGGTCACCCTTTGCAAGGGCCTTAGAGTAGTTGATAAGAGTGGTTGGTGGCAGTTGGTACTACCTTATAGTCTGGGCAGAAGGGGGCATAGCTAGTGAACCTGTGCAAGCCTTCCCCAAGAGTGTCTGTGTGTTTGTATATGAATCAAATCTCAAAGTGTGTGTGTGTCAGTTACTTGGGCAGGGACACGAATCACTGGTTGAACAGAGAGGGTGCTGGAGGTTTTGGCTTGACCACTCAGCTGAGATCTGAATCCTACAGCTGTGCCAGTGGGGAGTCTTACTGGGGATCTGGAGAGAAAGGGAGAAACCATCCCCAGACTGACTGTGATCTCTGTGGGCTCTTAAGGGAAACTGTACTTTACTGTGTGTGTACTTGTCATCCTCCCACTGTGCATGTCCCTCACTGGTGTGAGTGGTGATGATCGAGGCTCCTTGATTACTGGGCCAGTGCAGGGGCAGCACAAGTTGCTTCAGGAATTTGCATGAGAATGGGGCTTTGTACATCTTACTAGCAGTCCTGAATATCGACAGTCTAATGGACAAGCTGTACGTGGAGCGCAGAGTGCAAAGCAGTTACTTAAAAGCTCAAATTGTGACAATACCGATGTCTATTTGAATTTAGTTAATCTCAGAAACATACCCCATGATGATATGCTTGGCTGACCTGCTCAAAGATGTCTATCCAGGCAAATCAGAATGACACTACCTATTAGTTCCAGCTTATTGAGGCCTAAAGCTGAGAACAACAAATCCATCAATGCTCAATTACTCAAGAAGCATTCTATCCAGAAGTCCAGTTATGCTAAATGGAGCAGATTTCTTCATCTATAGAGGGAAGGAGAGACAGTGAGAATACAAATGGTGAAATATTTTGACTGGATTGGTCAAGTTGCAGGCATATGTGCTGAGCTGAGATCCTACCTTGTAGAATCTGAGGGTGTGGAGTACAGGAGAAATTGCAGACATCTTCTTTCTGTACCAGAATCATCATCACAGCATTGTTCCTGTGATACAGACTCTAGATCTCAGAACAAAGCAAACATTGTTTCCATCCCAGAGTGTGTCTCAACCTCTACTTCCATTCCTGAGAATGTTCCAAATACTCCCAAGGCTGAACATTCTGTAGAGACAGCTCCGGTTGCTAAACCTATTTCCCAGTTTTATGTCACACGATATGGTCGAAGATCCAGGCCAAGTGTGAGATACGCAGCAACAAGGACATAACTGTATATATGTACCTAGTCTTGTATAAATGCATGATAAAGAATGACCTGTGATATCTGCATGCCAAATAGATTCATAACATTGCATGATCTATTTTTCAAAGATGGAGGATGTAGATCAGAGTGTATGTGCTGTATCTTTAAGAAGCATATCAAGGACTGAACATGCAAATATAAATACCAGGCATGTGCTATTCTCAGTGCTATTTTGAGAGTGCAGCCAGAGAGTGAGCATGTATGATTGCAGTAGTTAGTTTGCATATAAGTTACTTAAGTTAAAGTCAGTACACTTCTATCATGATGTGTTTGTATATAATAAAGCTGCTTGAACAGAACCCATGAAGACTCTTCTACTATGTCCAAAGCAGGAGACTGACATGTACCACTGGCAAAATTAATCCAGGTAATCCAACAGGAGAGCTCATATGCTGGAGCGCTGCCCTGGAGCTATCTTTTTCTGCATGTAGCAAACATCTACAACTGTAATTGGGCGTGGGGTGGGGAATAAAGGGTGATGATGAAAACTGAAATCAGTAAGGAGTACAGAATAGACCTTTGTCATATCCCTTCTTGAAGAGAATGAGGTACAGACTGCTTATCTTGTACAAGGCCTCACCTTGATCTCTTGTGTAGAGACTCTGAGAACTGAAACCAAGGAACTGTCCTATCTAGGAAGTGCGTGTCCCTTAAATAGAAAGAGTTAGGAGATGGGACCAAATTTGCTGTATGTGTCTGTAAATATTACCCCAGTAAATTAACCTTATTCATTTTGTTATGCCTTTCTTAGGATTAGCTAGGTGACATCTATGGGTGTCTATTATCATCTTCTGTTTATATTACATTAATAATCGATAGACCACCACATGTATAAGCTACTGAAAGCTATCAACTTAAAACTTATCTGAAGGGCAATGCAGCTGTCTATTATGTTTTACCTTTGTTCATACAGGTATAGAGGCATTAAGTAGTGTTCAAAATGTATAACTTAATTATGCAAATGGTCATAATTTTCACATTTCTGCAAATATCTCACCAACTCTTAGCATGACCATAAATGAACACTTGCTCACATGCAAGTTATTTGCAAACTTTACAAATATTAACATTTATTCTGTTTATTGTGACTCACAATCTCAATTTAAGACATGATATCTAAAGAATATTTTTGCTGAAAAGATGAATTTGTGTTAAGTAGTTTTGTTGGCAGTGTTTATATTGTGGTAGTACATGCATTCCTAGAGATATGGAGATTTGTTGAGCACTATGACTTTCTAACCTGAGTTTTTCAAAACTCTTTATTTATATGAAAAATTTTAGAGATCAGTTTTCCAGAGCTAATGTGGAGACAAACAAAAGGAGTTATGGAAATTATGGTAGTAAAATTAAAGTTTTCTTTTAATATTCTACTGAAAGTATTCAATGAGCTGTGTGACAGTTATCTATTGAAATGTTTTATTTTGACTTGAACAGTTAGGAGGGCGATTAGTCACACTTTGGACACAGAATTTTCTAATGTAAATTTTAAAAGAGAAGTCATGGCTGTAAATTTCTAGCTTGCTGGGAACTTTCCAATGGTTAGGGATGGTTTGAACATGTGGGTTAGAGAGAATGAAATAAAAGTACTTCCTGCTTTCACAAACTTTTGAAAAAATGCTCTGGTTATGATAATGCTGATCTTTTTTCCACAATGAAAAACAAAAGTGTGAAACCAAGGGTAACTTTGCAAAACTTTAAGAAGGAGATTCTAGGCATAAAGATCGGTTTAAGGACTCATATTAAATATTAATAATATGAAACCATTCATCCTCTGCAGTAAGTATTACAAAGCTTCCCACCCTTCAGACATTGTGATTGATAACTATAGTGAAGCTCTTATACAGTGTGTGACCTGCATTAAATGCCTATGTGATCAGTTACTGGGTAATTATGTACAGACTCAAGAACTACCTTTTCACCTTCTTCTAAAAGCACACTTCTCATTTGCTTGTCTTTCAAACTTTTCTATTGTAGCATCCTACTTAGAAGGAACTGAGTAGCAATATGTCTGAATTCAGGAAGAAATGACTTTATATATATATACCTCAGTAAGTATTTCTTTTAGAAGGCTTTTACCTATTTGCATGTCCCTCAACAATATAATGCTCCTTCTACCACATATTTTTCTCTCCATGATGTTTAACCACCTTATTCTTATTTATTGCCCTATTTTTCCTATTAGTCCCCTTTTTATTCTCACAAATTATCATAATATTCCACATTTCAGAGATATTTTCTGTTTGTTTTCAGACATAATGTTTATATTTTGCATAGCATCAACACATACTTCTTTGTTATAACAATAGTCTTATTGTTGCATTGCATTATCTACTCACAGATGTGTAGTAGTGCTGAAATAGGTTATGCAGTTATTTGATATGGAATTCATGTTATAATTAGAAATAAATATGAAGTTTTCATAGTAAAGACCTGTGGCTGGAAGAATACAAGTCAGGTTAGGCAAAAATAGCTTTAGGACTGCTAAAACTAATGCTTGTTTTGACTATAGTAGATAACTTTAGCATTTTTTAATTATTCTTGCAGTTTAAAATTTTAGGACTTTTTTAAAACTTAAAAAAAACTTGTCTTGTTATCATAATTTGTAGGCTTTGTCATTCATGGGTATAAGGGTTTTTCTGTCCCATAACATTTCTCATTGTTACAATGCCGAGGTAGATAATTCTTCATATATAAAATAATACCAAGGAAGTAGTTAATGCATGTTTTGGTAATACTGATAATGTGAAGTTGAGAACATTTAACAAATAAACATTGTATAGAAACCTGGATAGTATTTTCTGTTGGAAAGAAACTATGGTAGGTGGTATTTGGGCATTTGAAAGGGCAAGAATGCAGCTAAAGATGAGTAGTTATCAGTAATAGTTACTTAAGTTCCCATTGAATGCATCTACATTGGGTATTAGTGATTATGTGGCTTGTCAGGGACTGGTGGTTGGTAATGGAGATGTTGAGAACTGGCTTGATAGTAAGAATGACATTGTTATGCGATGAGAAGGCATAGTTAAATTTTGGTTTCAGTAAACCTATTACATTTAAAAAACTATCAGTAAAGCACAAAAGGGTACAGAATGATGACCAAATGGTAACAAAATCCAGTGCAACACTTTTTCCACAAAGGAAAAACTGTAGTTTATTAAGACCAATGATAGTAAGCACATTTAGTTCCAGATTTTGTTGAAGTTCCCTACTGAGTAGGAAAAAAGCAAATCAGTTATTCTTGCTTTAAATTAACTACACTTTTTCTATTGTGGTGATGCACTGTTTTTTTTTTAATTTTATTGTAAATTTGAATTAGTTTTACTCGAAATGTATGTAGTGGGATATGTTTGATGGATTTGCACAGTGTGTCAATTTGTACCAATGTTGTAGCTAGTTAAATATACTGATGTACTTTTATTGGATAAGTTGGTAGTTATTTGTGAAGAATCCAAGTAAATTACATGTTTAGACATACCAGAGTTACACATTCATTCATTTACTCCCTGACCCTTGCTTTATTAGTTTAACGCTCATGGGAACAGGAAAAACCTATCCCAGCAACCATTCAGTATAACCTACAGAACTATTCTCTCCAATTCACCACATCTTTGGGAGACAACAAGAGACCTCAGAAGACTCCTATGTGTACAGCACAGGCAGGTCTGTGCCAGAAGATTGAAAGTTCAAAAGACTGAAAATCAAAATATCTAAAACTCAAAATATCAAAAATATTTTTAATGCAGGGGGTAAGCCCCCCTTGCACCCCTCATTTGGGGGGCTGCACCTCCATACCCCCTGCTAATTATATATACCAACTCCAAGATCACACAACACTGGAAAAACAGCAACTTTCATGTTTGATATTTTGAGTTTTAGATATTTTGATTTTTAATCTTTTGAGCTTTTGATCTTCCGAAGAGGATCACCACAGGCACATTGTTTGTGACATTGTATAAAGTTTAAAAAGTTATGCATTTTTCAAATGGATAAACATGTCTTAACAAGTGGTATTGGGTAATGCAACTGTAGGTATAAAACTAATTGATCTACAAGCCACGTTCATCAATGCCCAGCCACATTATTCCTCCAACTACAGTAATAGGTAAAGTCATAAACACAATTTTGAAGCATTATAGCCTCCATGCATCCCTGCTTTAACCCCCCAGTCTTTAAATATACTACTTCTGAGGTTGTACTAACTTATACGTCAGACAAAAAGAGAAAAAGCTTAATTCCATTTTCTCTGAGTTGGCATAGGTGACTTTGGAGGTAGTATAGTTATGGATCAGGGGTGCAGGGAAACATCCAGCACATTCTGGGTGAAGGGAACATAGTCTCCTGGAAAAAGCATTACATTTGAGAACTGTTTTAATTAAATGTATCTCTATTGTCTACCAGGCAGAGGTGGGATCATATGTTGGTATATGTTGGATGCTTTACATTTAACTTCAGTAAGCCAAAGTACATCCAAAAGAATGATATTTTCGTGGGGTAGGGACCAGGGTCTGTTTGATTTAGGGTCCACACTTATACAGCATATACTGTCAGCAGGCACATGTACCAGTACAAGATTGCAAAGCAAAGCAGTTCATATAGAGGAAATCATTAAATGACAGGTTACTTTCAAAATTCATACAGTGACGACTGAAAGTAGAGTCTGATATTCTAATCAATATTTTCAGTTTCCCATGTAAAGTGACTGTTGAACTTAGCTAGTGTGCAACCGTATTTTAATCAAGATACTGGGTGCACTGAAATGTGATGATATTTAGTTCTTCTTTCCTCTTTTAATGCAATTTAATAATACATTCTCTGTTTGCCCACAGATAGCACCATTTGCATGTACAATGCATACTTCTGAGTGCAAAAATCACTGCCTGTCTTATTGCACAAAACCCATTATGGTTGCAAGGAGTCAGCTAACTTCTTAGTTGGGGTGGCACAGTGGTGCAGTGGGTGGGTAGCATTGTCACCTCACAGCAAGAGGTTTTTCAGTTTGATCCATGGCCAGGGTGCTTCTTAGTGGAGTGTGCATTCCTCCTTATTTTTGTATGGGTTTTCTCAGGGTGCTCTGGTTTCCACATATACTCCAAACATGGGCAATAGGTGTATTAGACACTATAAACTGGCTATAAGTGTGAGTCTATATGTGTATGTATAGTATAGAAGAACAACTGTGGCAGGGCTAGCCACCCAGCAGAGTGAACATTTGCTTGAGGATGGTGACACGCTGACCCCATGTGAAAAAATGTAAAAAGGGGGTTATAGAAGGATGGCTGAAACTAACATATAAGTTTTTAATTCTTATACTTTGAGCTGACATGTATTTCAGTGTCTTTTTAAACAGTCTTTACTAGTTGTATATTTTACTGGCTTTCTAAGCAGAGCTGGTTCCTTCTAACATTAATCCTTCAGGATACAAATGTTACTTAATTTAGCAGGTTGTTAAAGGGAAAGCTTTTGTAAATTAACTGTCTGCACAGTTGGTAATCTTACAAATGTGCTTCATTTTCAGAAAATAGAGGTGTTCTGTCAACTGTTTGTTTGTGTCTTTCTTCTTTTCCTGGTTAGGGGTCGCCACAGGGGAGCTCTAGTCCGCTAATGATTGGTAATTGATTTTTACGTGCCAAGTTACCAGCCCTGATGCACAACCTTCAACGAAGGTACACCCATTCATGCATGTCTCCACGCAGAAGACGCTCTAGCTGAAAATCGAACTGGACAGCGTCTTACTGTGAGTTGTCAATGCTACCACAGCACCACCACTGCGGATGTGTTCTGTCAACTGTATTGTCCTATATTAGGAAGGTGTGGTGTGTGGGTGTTCAGAGCTGCAATATTTGGCTGATCATGTGGCATAGAAGGACAGTGGCCTGAATTGTCTTACATGACCCAGATTAATTAGTGATCTTGGCATTGGATGAGCCAAATGGGATGAATCAGAACAATGCAGAGACAGAGTGCATGTGTTTCTGTTATGGTAGAATATACACATTCCCAGGAATAGGTTAACTGTTTGAGTCCATCAGAGGAGACTGTCAAGCCAGTGTATGTGTTTCCTTTATTTACAGGCTGATGTCATCCATAGAAGCAAGCAGCAATCCCACACAATGCATACTGCATACTTAAACCTAGAGGTGTCATGTGCATGTGCAGTGAAACAGCTAAGACTACAAGTAATGCCCAGATCCCTTGCAATGATGGTGATATTGCTGCCAGTGCACATGCTCCTTGCCCTTCAGGGGGTACTAGACCTAATCTCCATCCGCAAACCCAAACGTCCCACCGGCCAGCTTCTACCCTCCTTCTCTCTAGGTAAAAAATGGGACTCCCTCCCTCCTTCTCTTAGGACTATACCCAACTCTGAATCCTTCAAGACCCAACTTTTCTTATACCTGTCATCCAAATGGAAATGTTCCTGTTTTCACCTGATATAAATTCTAGGGATCTCTCGCCACTGAGCTCTCCATACTCCTGCTCCTCTCTACCCTCAAGCTTAACCAGACTCAGCTGACATTCACTTGACTCCAAGTATGTAAATATCGTAAATATCTATATTGCCACAAAAAAAATCTGAATTTGCACTGTCTTATTATGCACATTTTATGTATTTGTATTTCCTGACTGTATGAATTTTACTCTTGTATTTTACCTTTAACATTATGTAACCTTTATTTCATTGTATTGCTTATGGAGCTTTTCTCCCTGGGCCTCTACTGAAAATGGGCACTTCTTGGCCCAGTGGACTTCCCCGGTAATCAAACTGAAAATAAATAAATAAATAAATAAATAAATAGCTCCCTAACCTTGGAGGAATTAATGGGATACAGGGCAACTGCAAAGAAAGTTTGGTGCTCACAGAGAGAGTCACAAAAAAATCCCAGTAGTTGACGTAGAACATATGTGAATAATTGAATACAGAGAACACACCTTTGATACATCACAAAAGCCTGTCTTGCATGCACATTATTTTCTAAATACCATTAATAAAGGTAACAAATTCTATTTAAAGCACAACAAGTAACTACTACACCTATTCTAACTGGTAGAAAATGAAGCTGCTGTTATCAAAAATGATACTAGAAGATATCAGCTTGCAAGCATTTTCGTATTAACTGCATTATAATATGGACCTTTGTCCTACATACTGCCATATTATAATTCATTTATCTTTTTCATTAAACATGTAGCAGCAAGATTCAGTGACAACTAGGCAGTAATCCATCTTGCTACAAATTGTAAATTGGTCAGCAAACATTTTCTGTAGAGTTTGCCTGTTCAGATGCCTAGTGCATTCTCTACATGCTTGTGCATGCTCTTATATACTCATAAACACAGGTGAGATGATTGATAGACTCTGTGCAAATATGGTTTAACAAAGATGCTGCAATAGCTAATCTTAGTTTTTGCATGTACTGCAGTGCATGCAATCATGTACAGATTAGCAAGAGTCTATGGAGACTAGAGCACAAGGGATTGAATAATGGGTTATTAAAAGTCCTTAATGGCATGTATATCCAGTCCCCATGCATCCAACATGCATAACATACAATCAGTTTGTGTGTAACTGACAACACCAGGACCATACAACTCACGCACAAAACATGGTAAGAGTTAAGTAGTTCTCATAGCACATACACTAATGACTCAGGGTACACTCTTACATGCTGCTCAATAACATTGTTCAGTTATGCAAGTATTATGACTGCTATATATATATATATATATATATATATATATATATATATATATATGTATGTATATGTGTGTATTTTGTGTTTGAGTCAATATGTTCTGCTCCCTGTAAACATATGGCTTTTAGTTCTACTTTCCAGTTTTAATTATTTATTTTATTTGCTATTACTTAATGAGGAAGTCTGTCTGGAAACTGAAGTGTCCATTTTTAGTGGGAGGCCCTGGAGAAAAGTTCCAAAACAAAGATAGAAATACATTTTTGACAATTCAAAAGAAAAATGGTCAGCAAACATTATTTACAAAACATGTCAGATTAAGGAAATACATGTTTTCAAGGTACTGTGAGTAGAACCAAAATACTCCATTAATGTTGTTGTTGTAAGTCTTTTGGCTTTTTCCTGGTAAGGAGTCATCACAGCGGAACTCTGGTCCACTGATGACACTTGTATAATATCCATAGTTATAGTTAGGATTTCATACTTCAGACTGTAGGTGTGGCACAGTTGCATAATTTGTTAGTTGCCAGGTAATATCTTAGGGTGGATTTAAATTGTTGCAGGCCATTTAAAGCCTGTTGTGGTTTGGAGGTTTGTTGCCTTGGAGATGGCAACACAGAATAGGAAGTCACCACAATAATTATTAGATTTATTAGCTAGCAAGTATTAGTTTACATTCTGAGGATGTTAGGGCTCTATTTGGTACATGCCAATGGATGACATTTGACAACAAGTGTGTTTTTAGTGGATGGTAGAATATTTTGTGTGCTGTGAGTAGCTGGAAGAGGGTGATATGTTGAGGAAGCTTAAGCCAGTTAAGGGTATTGAGCACCATGCAGTGATAGGAGTGGTTTGGGATGCGGCAGGTGAATTTGCTAATTATGTTGTAGGTGCTTTCTAGTTTGTGTTTGGTAGAAGAGCTGAGATTTGTGGTGCCTTCTGTGTGGAATCTGCATGTCCTCCCTGCAGTCGTGTGGGTTTTCTCTGGGTGCTCTGGCTGCCTTCCACATTCAAAAGATATACAGTAGGTGGATTGGACACTCTGAACTGGCCATAGGTGCAAATATGTGCGTGAGTGAGTTGTATGGATGAACTACTGCAGCAGGGCTAGCCACCTGGTGGTGTAAACCTTGCCTCAAGATGATTGCCACTGTTAAAAGTGACACCCCGACCCCATGTGCAAAGTGGGAAAAAGGGGTTGAGGATGGATAGATATAGGAGGATAGGAAGGAGAAGGGAGGTGGCAGCTATTTTTTTTATCTCTTAGCAGGTGCTTTGCTCTGTAAAAATAGTTTGGTTTTCAGTGTGTCTTTTTGACTGCAGAATCAATGTGCAGGCAAATTTTTAATTTGTTATCAACAATAACTCTCTTAGTAATTTTGTGTTGGTAAGAGTTAAGAAGTTGTTAAAGCAATTTTTGTATTGTTTGAGGAGATAAAAGGTTAATATTGGTTTGATTTTTGTTTTTTAGGATGCAGTAGGATTAGTTTGGTTTTCTAGGTGTTTAAGAGGAAATACGATTCATTTAGTCAATTTTTTGTGGAGGTGAAAGCTTCCTGTGTGATGGTTTCTAAGGTGGGAATTTTTGGGGATGAGGAAACTAAAGTTGCATTGGCAACATAATATATTATGGAAGTAAATGATTCCTTGTGTCTGTTATTAATGAAGATATTGAAAAATATTAGCCCAAGTATGGAGCCTTGAGGACTCCTGTACTGGTTGGAAGGAAGGAAGGAAGGTGGAGTAGGAGTCATTGCATTTTACAGATTGGATGTGATTCTTTAAACAGCTGATGAACCAGCCAGTTGAGGGAGTTGTGAGGAGCATACGATTTAAACTATATATATATATATATATATATATATATATATATATATATATATATATATATATATATATTGATGTGAGACCATGTCAAAGGCTTTTGACTAGTCCAGGAATAGGGTGGAGGCAAAAGCTAGGAGGCACTGAGCTCCTGATATTGTACCACATACACTGTTTAGTGTTTGGAATCTGGAGAAGAAAAACTGTCACGTTTAAAGCATTAGACGTCTAATCTGTGCTGTGCATTGCTTATGTAAGTATGCAAATGTATTACTTCCATTCTGTAGACAACCATCCTCATTAAAACAACCCACCATCATTGCAGTCCATCACAGTATACAATGTCACAATTCATTTGTGCAAAAGCATTACTAAATTTTAATTTCTTTTTTAATACTTTCTTCCATCACTCAAATACCAACTTGCCCACTTTTAATAAACATAAATTTAGGAACACAGTGTTTACTCTTCATAAACAGCTGACTGAAGTGAACTATTAACCATTGGTCCAGACAGACTGCCCTGCCATAGTTGATAAGAATTAGAATATGATAGGGAAGTTCAGAATTATGATTACAGTGATCTGTAAACCTTCTGAAGTGTTTGATGGTGATGAGTCAAATATTACAGTGACACAATGCCAACAATTGGAATGATTTCAAATTGTTTCATCTGACGTTTGTATTTCATTCAATGACATAAATGTTTAGTCACTCCAACAAGGCCACAATAATTAATATATTTTAATACTGTTTCACCCTTGTGTCCAGCATTGATTAAAGTGTTTTTTTTTCAGGTAGTTTTTCTTACTTGCAGAGAAATTAACTTTCTAATAGGAGGAAATACAGTGTGCCTGTGGGTACAGACAATTTAAACATAAAGGATGAAAAAATAATGTATTTAGTAGCTTCCCAGAAGTATTTCACCCTGATTAAGGACATAAATCTTCTTATGGCAGAGTAGAGAATTGGTCAATATAACTTCATGACATTTCAAAATGGTTTCACACTCTTATGCAATAAAGCTGCTGGAGTAATTATTTTTAAAGGTAGCCCAACGCCCTACTTTCTCATCTATTTATATTGTTGGAGTAACCATTGCTTACAAATAATCTGTGCTCTTACACTTAAGGTGTATACTACAAACTAAATATGCACCCCAGAATCTGCCACTCTACATTTTTATTGCCAATTTCCATAAAATATGCCATCAATTTGAAGAGAATCCTAATTATTTATAGTTATATTTTCTTTCTCCATGGCCAAAAAACGTTATTGTAATGTATTATACAAAAAAAAAAAATGCACAGCAACTCTTCAGAAACAGTATCACTTTTGTCAATTCCAAAGACACAAGTGGGGAGACTATAAAAACAAAACCATCAACGGAAAGAATAAAATCATCCATACAAGTAACATAGTATTGGCGTGATCCACACAGAAGCTCATGCAGTGGTCTTAGCTACAAAAATATGTATATTACAATGTATTTTTGACTGTAAATGGACTTTTTCTGTCGGGAAAAGTTGTGTGGGCCATATAAAGAGTGTTCGTAGGTCACATCTGCCCCATAGATAGGAGTGGGAAGTATGAGACACTTACTCTAATATTTACAGGTAGCCTGAAATCTAATACTTATAGTGTATTAAATAAAGGAACCATACTATAGATAGTAGCCCTAAACTGTGACACTAAACTGGAGGAACTATCACTTTCATGTAGCCTAAGGCATGATGTTTTAATTGTATTATTTGGAGAACTATCACATACAGTTAGTATGATATCTCACATCTATAGTATATTAAAGTTGTTGAGAAGGTCACTGTCAGCCATGTCAAACAGTACTGGAATGTCCCTCAATGCTTATCAATGTATGATATTAATCTCTGATATATAATCATAGAATGCTCACTTCATTTTCCATTTTGGTAGCCTGTTTCTCAGAGAAACAAGTTTGTCTCTAATACCACTAGTTTGAATTTCAATTTCCTCAAAGCCTGATTTAACCTTCTGTAATTCACCATTTAATTGAAGTAAGAAGATGTCACATCTGCAGTTTCATTCAGAGTTATTTCTTCTGGCAAGGGAACTAGAGTAACTTCCTTTCTCTGCTTTTTGTTTTCCATTTCCATTCCTTTGTTGTCCCAATGGTCAGACTTCCTAACACTTACCAAGCCAGGTACTGACATTTTACAACAGATTATTTAGGGTATTAGGTGAGATGAGACAAAAGAGAGGCTATGTCACCAGAGAATCATTTGTCACCACTGAAAAATACATACAAGTAATTAGTCTCATTTGAAGACTTTTACAGCAGCAAAAACAGGATGATTAGCAAATAAATAACCATACCAAGTGTGAAGGCTGCCAGCCTAGCCAGATAGAATTTTGGAGATAATTATGTCATCGGTAAATATTAATGTAACAACAGTACACTCTGCTGGCAGAAAGCTGACCAAGTAATGCATGTTGTGACCCTTTGATCTAAAGTCGGCTCCAGCCGGTCTAGATGAAGACATTCTTTCTATTGTTTTAACCAAGAGTTAAATTGCTAGATTTAAATATTCAAATGTATTTTTATTGCTCTGCTTCCTGACCAGCTGCAAGATAACACAAGGAGATGTTAAGAATGTAAATGTAGTTTCTGTTAGCCTGGGAACCCAGGGAAGTGTGAAGAATGATGTAATGGGAACCAGGAATGTGATTTTAAAAACAGAGAGATTGTCTTGACTATCCAACAACACTCTGTCTGCTCTATATGTAAGTTATCTTAGACTTTGTTTTCTCTTAGAAATAGGTAGAAACTAGAAAGATTAGACTGTGTTTTTCTGTGATGTCAGAACTGTACTACTGAATTATTTTAAGTATTTCTCTGTGATCTCTGAACTCTTGACTAGCACTGTGAAGTAAGAAAGATTGTCTTGTGTTTTTATTATTTATTATTAAATATTTTAAAACCTTTTAACTGTGGCTTTTTTGTGTAGAGATAAATTAAGATCTAAGAGCACATTGCATGTATATAAGGATCCTGTACCAAGTCACTCTAATAAGCCTTGACTGTTTAGTTATACTAGCAATTGGATAATAATATTGCACAGTAATAATTGTACACCCTTTTAAGGGCCTTTGAGTAGCTGATAAATATTAGCTGGGTGGTGGCAGTGATTTCTACCATATAGTCTGGGTAAAAGGGGCACAGCTGGCGAAACTGTGCCAGCTTTCCCCAGAATTGTCTGTGTGGTTGTATAAACTCTTATCTCAAAGTGTGTGTGTCAGCTACTTTGGCAGGGACATGAAGCACTGGTTGGACAGAGAGGGTGCTGAAGATTTTAGCTTGCCCAGCTGGCTGACATCTGGACCCTATAGCTGTGCCAGTGGGGAGTTTTATTGGGGACCTGGAGAGCAAGGGAGTGACCAGTCCTGGACTGACTGCAATCTCTGTGTGCTTTTAAGGGAAATTGCTCTTTACTGTGTATATTTGTTATCCCTTCTCCTATATGAGATGCCCCTCACTGGTGTTAGTGGTGAGGATTGAGGCTCCTTGATTGTTAGACTAGGGCACAGACATCACATATTAATTGTTTGGCAGTGGTGGGATATCCACATCACATATTAATTGGTGGCAAATACTAATTGGCTTGTAGTGATGTGGGTAGAGTGAATTCCTGTAGCTTGTGTACAGTGAGCTTTGAATATGTTTTGTACTCTAAATCAGCCACACAGTGAATACTTAAGAGTTCAGATCACAATTGTTTTATTTCTTTTGTTAGCTTAGTTAGTCAAGGTGAGCAGGCAGCATGTCAGCAGAATAGTATGGAAAGCTGACAAGGAGCCAGCTGGAGGAGATGTGCCAGGCTAGGGGACTGGTGCATGGAAACCTGACTAAGGCAGACCTGATTGCAGCCTTGGTTACAGCTGCATCAGAAAATAGCAACCAGGAGGACAGTCAGACTGCCAGTGGTGATATAATACCCTCGGAGAATGGACAGCACAACTTTTCTGCAGAGGGCTTAAAAATCCATCTGGAGTTAAATGGACTTGAGTTGGAGGCCAGGTGTGTGGAATTAGAAGCAGCTGAGAGACTGAGGTGTCTAGAGAGTGAGGAGAATGAGAAGCTGCTATGCCTGTAAGCTGAGGAAAAGCAGAGACAGAGGCAGCATGAGAAGGAGATGCTGACTCTTTGCCAGAGCCATGAAGCTAATGGGGAAGGGAGTAACTGGACCCCAGAAGCACAACAGGTCAGTAAATTTCTTCCACAGTTTAAAGAGAGGGATAATTTTGATAGTTTCATTTATATGTTTGAGAGGGTATGCAAACAGTATGGTGTTGACCAAAGGCTCTGGGTATGGTTCCTGACCCCCTTACTCCATGGTAAAGCTGTAACTGTATTGTCAAAAATGTCTGATGTTGCATGTTTTGATTATACTGCTGTTAAAAAGCATTTGTTAGAATTGTTTAAGCTAACAACTGAAATTTATAGGAAAAAGTTTTGTGACCATAGATGCAAGGCAGATGAAAGTGTGTTTGAATATATTGCTGAATTGGGCACTTATTTCCATAGGTGGGTGAGTGGATATCAGGTCACCACTTTTGAAGGGCTGGCAGACCTTTTGGTGAGGGAACAAGCCCTTAGTACTTTGCCTGAGGACATGAGAATCTGGTTAGCTGAGAGACAATGTGCTACTTCAGATGAGTTGGGAAAGAAGGGAGACCTATACCTAGCAAGAAGGGCAGCTCTGCACAGGAAAAGACCCCCAGTACTGCTCATGGGTCTAAAGGAACCGGGGAGCACAGACTGCCCCAACAGAATCTGCCAGTAGCAGGGGAAGCCACTAGTCCAGGTACACGTTCAGGAGCTAGGGTTAAATGTTTTGAGTGCAACCAGTAGGGCCATGTGACATACAGATGTCCACAGAGGCAAGGTGGGGAACAAAAAGTGAGGGAGCCAGTAAGTGGGAAAGACAAAATGCCAATAGTAGGTTGTCTTGAGACAACAGGGGTACCAAACTACCATCCTGCAGATAGGGAAGGATTTGGATGAGGCAGTACTATGTGCTTATGCAGTTACACACAGTCAAGCTTGGAGATAAACATGTGGGTCTGGTAGCCTGGAGGAGACCCAGACAGACTGCATACTTGTAGCCAGGACTGGTGAGGCGGTTACTTCAGGGAGGGAGCTACTCTGTAGCAGTGAGACTGAATGTGAGCCACAGCTGCTTGTGGGTACTGATGGTCCTTTGGACAGAGTGACTGCAAAGGTAGAGGTGAGTAGTAGTACCCAGGCTGACGGTGAGGCACCACTGTCAGAGGATGTCAGACTTCCTGTGGAAGGGGAGTTGGGAAGGGTTACAAGGAGGAGATGAGACAGGCTCAGTTCTCATACCCCATATTGCAAGGCCTGAGGCAGGTAGCTAGGGAGGCACTTGATTCTCAAGGAAAGGGGCTATCTGTATACTGGGACAAAGGGTTACTATACTGAAAGTGGACCCCTGAGGGAGGGCTAGAAGGTGAGAGAGTACAACAGTTGGTAGTGCCTAGAGACTACCATCTGGTGCTTCTAGCCATAGCCCGTGATATTCTCTTTGCAGGTCATATGGGAATAAAATGTACAAAGAGGTGTATTATGCAGAACTTCTATTGGCCTGGAATTTCCAGAGATGTAACAGGGTACTGCAGGACCTGTGAGCAGTGCCAAAAGGTAGGCAAGGCAGGAGACAATGTGAGAGCTCCTTTGATGCCTTTGCCTGTGATTGAGGATCCATTTCAGAGGGTAGCTATGGATATTGTGGGTCCTTTGAGTACCCCCAAGTTCCACAGGGAAAATGTGTATCCTAGTGGTAGTGGATTATGCTACACAATACCCTGAGGTAGTGGCTTTGTCCTCCATTGAGGCAGAGATGGTGGCAAATGTTTTATTAGAGATTTTCAGCAGAGTAGGTTTCCAAAAAGAAATACTGATGGACAGAGGTGCCAATTTCATGTCAGACCTGCTGGCTTGTCTGTGGAAGTCCTGTGGGGTGAAACACATAAAGACTACCCCCTACCATCCCCAGACTAATGGTTTTGTTGAGAGGTTAAACTCTAAAATCAAGTCCATGCTACAGGCATTTGCAGATCAGTTTAAGAGGGAGTGGGACAAATATTTGCCCCATCTGTTGTTTGCTTACAGAAAGGTTCCCAAGGAATCCACAGGTTTTTCACCCTTTCAGTTGCTGTATGGGCATAGGGTGAGGGGACCTCGAGATTTAATTCAAGATGAGTGGGAAGGTGAGTGTGAGTCTCACAAGGAGTCTGTTGTGGCATACATCCTAAACCTCAGGACAAGGCTCAGAGAACTCATGGGCTTGGAACAGGAGAACCTGGCAGAAGCCCAACAACAGAAAAAGGTCTAGTATGACAGGAATGCTCGAGCTAGAGTATGCTGTGGGGCAGCAGGTAATGGTTCTCATTCCTGTCAGATACAACAAGCTGCAAGCAGCTTGGGAGGGGCCCTACAAGGTTGTAAGAAAGGTAAGTGATGTTAACTACATGGTGGAACTGCTAGGCAGAAGGCAGGGGCACAAATTATACCATGTTAACATGATGAAACCTTACCATGATAGGGAGGCCCTTGTGCTGAGCATTTGCAGTGGATTGTAGGAGGAGTCTGAGGGAGATCTGGAGACTGATCTCTTCAGTGAGGCTTAGGCTGACACCTCAGTAGAAAGGGTAGCAAAGTCCCAGCAGCTATCTCCTACCTAGGTTTGCGAAATCTGAGCAGTGTTGCAGGAATTTAGGGATATGTTCACTGGGAAACCATGGTGCACCCACCTGGGGTAGCACCAGGTGGATACAGAACCCCAAAGGCCTATTAAGCAGGCCCCTTATAGAGTGCCTGAGAGAGTCAAACAGACTCTGAGGGTGGAGGTACAGGCAATGTTGGAACTAGGGGTGATTCAAGAGTCCAATAGTCCCTGCGAATCCCCAGTGGTGCTGGTACTAAAGAAGGATGGCAGCACCAGGTTCTGTGTGGACTACAGGAAATTAAATAGTTACACAGAGTTGGATGCTTACCCCATGCCTTTGGACAGATGAGGCCCGAGAGCAGCTGGGTGGGGCTAAGTATCTTACAACCATTGATCCTACCAAGGGTTACTGGCAGGTGCCCTTGACTCCCAGTGATAGAGAGAAGTCAGCCTTTGTGACTCCTTTTGGCTTGTATGAGTTCACAAAGATGCCCTTTGAGATGAAGAATGCCCCGGCGACTTTCCAGAAGCTAGTACATCTTCTAAGGGTAAGTAAGGGTTTGCCCTTGCTTACCTAGATGATAGTGCCATCTACAGCCATTCCTGGCCAGAGCACCTTCAGCATGTCAGGGAGGTCCTGGGCAGACTACAGAGGGCAGGGTTGACCATTAAGCCGAGCAAATGTCAGGTGGGTATGGCAGAGGCTTCCTACCTAGGATATAGAGTGGGGAGTGATAAGATAAGACCAGAACCTGCCAAAGTGGAAGCCATTTAGGCATGGCCTGCACCTGTTACTAAAAAGCAGGCGAGGGCATTTTTAAGGACAGCAGGATACTGCATAAAGTTTGTCTCCAGTTATAGTACCATAGCTGCTCCCCTCACAGACCTGACAAGGAAGAATAGTCCAGATAAGGTAGTGTGGACCCCAGCATGTGAGCAGGCATTCCAGAAGCTTAAAGACACTTTGGGAGAACCCCCTGTGTTAGCCAGTCCAGATTACAGCAAATAATTTGTTGTGCAGGTGGATGCTTTGAACCATGGTGGGGGGGCTGTACTTAGCCAGATTTCTTCAGAGGGAAAAGAGCACCCAGTGGTTTATCTCAGTTGTAGGCTTGAACCCAGGGAGGAATGCTTTGTAACTGTAGAAAAGGCCATAGTGTGAGCACTGCAGAAACTTCAGCCTTATCTGTATGGAAGGAAATTCACTGTTATGACAGATAACAACCCCCTAACATGGTTAAACAGAGCCAGCCAGCAAAATGCCAAGTTGCTAAGATGGACCCTAGGGTTGCAAGCATATATGTCAGTGCAGCACTGCAGTGGGATTAGCATTGCCAATGCAGATGGGCTTTCAAGACAGGGAATATGGTAAGGTATACTCAGATAGACCTAACCCTCTCAAGCTGTGTTTCTCAAGGGTCACTTAAAAAACTAGCTTGAGTTCTCCAGTGGGGAGAAATGTGGAGGCTGCCAGCCTAGCCAGATAGATTTTTGGAGATAATTTTGTCATCCATAAATATTAATGTAACAACAGTACACTCTGTTGGCAGAAAGCTGACCAAGTAAAGCATGTTGTGACCCTTTGATCTAAAGTCGGCTCCAGACGGTCTAGATGAAGACATTCTTTCTATTGTTTTAACCAAGAGTTAAACTGATAGATTTAAACATGCAAATGTATTTTTATTGCTCTGCTTCTTGACCAGCTGCAAGATAACACAAGGAGATGTTAAGAATGTAAATGTAGTTTCTGTTAGCTTGGGAACCCAGGGATGTTTGAAGAATAATGTAATGGGAAACAGGAATGTGATTTTAAAAACAGAGAGAATCAGAGGGCATTAAGCATTTTTGTCTTGACCATCCAACTCATCAGCACTCTGCCTGTTCTATATGTAAGTTATCTTAGACTTGTGTTTTCTCTTAGAAATAGCTAGAAACTAGAACAATTAGACTGTGTTTTTGTGATGTCATAACTGTACTACTGAATTATTTTAAGTATTTCTCTGTGATCTCTGAACTCTTGACTAGCACTGTGTAGTAAGAAATATTGTCTTGTGTTTTTATTATTTATTATTAATTATTTTAAAACGTTTTAACTGTGGCTGTTTTGTGTAGAGATAAGTTAAGCTCTAAGAGTACATTGTATGTATATATGGATCCTGTACCAAGTCACTCTAATAAGCCTTGACTGTTTAATTATACTACCAATTGGATAATAATATTGCACAGTAATAACTGGACACCCTTTTAAGGGCCTTTGAGTAGCGAATAAATATTAGCTGGGTGGTGGCAATGATTTCTACTGTATAGTCTGGGTAAAAGGGGCACAGCTGGAGAACCTGTACCAGCTTTCCCCAGAAGTGTATGTGTGGCTGTATAAACTGTTATCTCAAAGTGTGTGTGTGTGTGTCAGCTACTTGGGCAGGGACATGAAGCACTGTTTGGACAGAGAGGGTGCTGGAGATTTTAGCTTGCCCAGCTGGCTGACATCTGGACCCTATAGCTATGCCAGTGGGGAGTCTTATTGGGGACCTGGATGGCAAGGGAGCGACCAGCCCTGGACTGACTGTGATCTCTGTGTGTCTTAAGGGAAATTGCACTTTACTGTGTGCATTTGTTATCCTTTCCTCCTATATGAGATGCCCCTTACTGGTGTTAGTGATGAGGATTGAGGCTCCTTGACTGCTGGGCCAGATCACGGGCGTCACACCAGGCACAAAGGCACTGAGCTGCCACAGGACAGTGTCATAACTAGAAGTCTCAAGCTGCAAGTTGGAATAATTTGTTATGGTTGTTTACAGTACGGCTCTGTAAAAGCAGATTTCTTTCTGTTGACGCTAGGTTGTGAGTTATAGTGAGTGTATTTGCATTTGTGTGTGTTTTTTGCTATGTGTTGTGCAGTGTCTGTTGTCTGTATGCCTGATCTGGCTATTACCAGTAACTTGTGCTGTTTTACTTGTAATGGGACTAATTTATTTATTTATTTTTTGCCAACGCCTTTAATCCATACTGTTATCCTACAGGAATAGTCGTTAACACAATGGTGCAGTGGTGAAGCAGTTGAGTTGTCACCTTAGAGCAAGAGGCTCTCCGGTATGATTCTCAGCTGGGGTGCCTTCTGTGCGGAGTCTTCATGTTCTCCCTGCATTTGTGTGGGTTTCCTGTGGGTGCTCTGGTTTCCTTCCATGTTATAAAGACATGCACCTAAAGTGTTTCTCCCCAGGCATCTGCTGAAAATTGGCTTTGTTCCAAGTCGGACTTTCCTGGTAAACAAATGTTAAACAAAATAAATAAATAATGCAACTGAAATCATGTATCAGTCCTACATGTATAGCTAATGCACTGACATAATCCTTCATTCAGTGGTAAATTCATATTTCATGAAAAAGGCAGGTAAAATCATCACTGAGCATTCACATCCTTGCCACCATCTTTTTGAACTACTACCATAGGCCAGGCGTTATTAATATACAGCAAAACAAGCAGATATAAGAACAGTTTTTTTTCCACAAGCCATCAAGTTCATAAATGGTTAACTCAGCTTATTAGGCTAGGGTATTCTTTTTCCCAAGCCTCTTAGGATTCTGCACTATTGTTTACATATTGTTAATACTTGTTTCTTTCAGAGTTTATTTCAGTATTTCTTGCACTGAGCTGCACTTTGCATCTTGTATGTATATGTATATTTACTTTTTTGTCTTGTTCTTAATAGTTGCATGTTTGTCATTTGTCTTGTTCTTAGTTGTATTTATGTTGTATATATATGTATATGTTGTTTATGTAATTCATAGTTGGAAAGTCACTGAAACTGTGTCAAATTCCTTGTATGTGTGCATACTTGGCCAATATATATGATTCTGATTCTGATAATTTATGGAAAAAAATGACTGCTTGCAACCTGTTAAATTACTGCTGAGAATTATCGATTTTTATTTATTTATCTATTTATTTATGTAAACCTTTTTCAGTCACAGACTACTTGCAGCAAAAATTTCTCACACACACATACTGCATTTCTTTTATTTGTCCCAGTGAGTGGAATCGGTCATACAAACACAGACGTGAAAACTGGTTGCTGTTGTCATAACTGCGGCATTTACTTTAAAATTCCTGGAGAGCTGAGATCAGGACTAGTGATGCTACTAAGGGATTGTTTAAGCAAATCCTGGAAGGAAAGAGATCTTTAGGAAGACTCCACCAGAATGACTTTGCAACTGCCTTGAGCAAGCATAAAAAATGAGATGTGGAAAGAATAAGTTGTGAGTTAAGTAACCTTGTGCAGCAGGGAAAAAAATGAACAGAGGAGGTCATCCCAGCCCATCCCAGCCTTAGCTGCAATCACATGCTTCTGCGGTACTTCGGTATATGTACAACACATTTTAGGACTCAATGTCTCTAATGTTGATACATAGAAGAATATTTACCCCATATGCAGCAATTGTTTCCTGCCATAGGTATTGGGGAAGACCTTTTTTTCTTTTAAAAACAAGCTACATACTGCAGGATGGGTTCTCATAAATGATATTAAATTCTGTACAGAACAATACAAAGCTTTTATTGTCAAGGCTGCTTTCAAATATTAACAGCAGTAACTGGTAATCCATCTAAAAAGCCTACTAGCAGAGCATTTATGTTTTCTAGAAAAATCTCACAATGCTTTCGCTTTACTCAGATGTTATGATTACTTTTTTTGACAAGCTACAATTACAGTCAGTGGTGGCCAAAGCAAACATAAACACACATCCTGGAACAAAAGCCTTGCCTGATGTTTAAATGATATATGGGTATTCCAACCTGTTGTAATTTAACTTTGGCATAATGCAGCTTAATCTGTACAGGGCTGTCTAAAGGAGTCACAGCCAATAAATGATGAAATAACTGAAGCAGCCTGTGCTGTGTGGGTAGTTATTTATACTCATTCTCTGTCTAAGTACTGTTACAAGACTCCTTCCTGACAGCAGCTGTGAAAATAACTGGCATATACACAGGAAATCAATACTGGGAAATAAAGTACATTTTAAAAGAATTTGAAAGGCATGTGATACATTGTCGAAGTATTTATTAGACCAGGAGTAGAAAGTACTAATGTAAACACAATTAATTATTTTATTTTTTTATTTATGTAGGCATAATGGAATAACATGCTGGTGCTTGTAGTGGATAGTTTCCTTTGACCAAGCCAGCAATATTTGTTTTTAGGGGTATAAGTTGCAAATACTGTAATGGGTAAAAAAGATTTGTACTGAAGATAAAGACAATATTGTACACTAAGACTGCTGTTTATTCACTCAAAAAGAAAAAATGAAATATCCTACATATTCAACTGTAACCATAATCCATAGCAGCCATCTTATGATACTTTTATACATCACAAAAATTACTCTAGATGAGGGCTTAGTAACTGTCTATGAGCCATAATGTGCTCTTCAGTTTTGAAGTGCCAGGACAGGACTTACTAACAGCAAAAAAGTCTTTGAAACTCTTTTTACTTTAAGCTGCAGTAACTGTAGGTCTGTTCTTTGAATAGCTTTTAGTATCTGGGATGTGTGATTGAGGAGAAAGAAAGTCTGAATAGTAAGGTCAAATATAGAATCAAATGTGTTTCAGCCCATTGAAACAATGTGCCAGGGTAACGTGTGACAGAACACCACAGCAGTTGAAAAGTAAGGTATATAAACCAGTGGAGCAGCCAGTGATTGTGTACAGCACAGAAACCTGGGCAGTGAAGGTAGAGCAAGTGAGGAAGCTTGAGGTGATGGCGATGAAAGAAATGAAAACATCTGAGCAGAAGCCAAACTAGCCCTGATAAAATGGATGCTCAAGGAGAAAACATTATGGTGGTTCAATTGTATGTGTAGGAAATCAGAGGCATGAAGAGGGAAGAGAAGGTGAGATGTCCATTTAAGTCATGACTGAATTGCATGACTTAAGAAAGCTGTGCTTAACTGTCAAAGAAGGTAGGTCAATGGTATTGAATAGAGAGAGCCATTGACAGCTGATGCATCATCCTGACCAATGTAAAAAAATGGGAAAAGGGGGTTGATGATGATGATGATGATGATTGTTAACCTGGGATCTTGGAGCCATAACAGTAGTGATTTAATTGATTTTTGAATGAGTAATAAGGCAAGTTAGATTAGGGCTGCTGTGTGTAATACTAGTAGTATCTGCATTCTGTAGTGATTTTAATGGCCTTGCATGTAGGTGCATGTTATTTGTAAAGATATTAGGTAATACTGCACCAAGGGTGCTTCTTTGGGGTATACTAGTAATGGAATGGACCTTAAAAGACAGCGATGCATTCCAGCATACTCTATGAGATCTAATGCATAGGTAGTTTCTGAACAAACTGACTGGTTATGGTATATAGCCTAGAGATGGGATCCTCTGCAGGAGTAAACTATGTTTAACTGCATCTAAAGCATTAAAAAGGTTTGTGAAGAGACTGGCAAAATATTGGGCAGGATTCACGAAGCCTCCGTGTAAGAGTTATAACTCTTACATGGAGGCTGCAGTTAAACGGAGTGATGTCAGCATGCTCTGCATATTCATGAGAGCATGCTGAATCACACCTAAGGCTAACACAGTCCGTGGAAGACAGTAGGGGGCGTGTCCGTAGGACGAGCCCTGCAAGCGGACATGCCCCCAGAAGAGTAAAAGTGCCCAAAGTAAACACCCACGACAGAGGCCATGGAAATGTGAATAAACACAACACAACACATGCCCCCACAGACTATTAACATAAAATATATAAATGAACATGTTATATATTTTTTTTAAATCGTAAAGATGTTTGCCCGTGAGTGCGCTCGTTTGCGCGGGTGTGCCCGTAGCTTAGCCACAGTTAGCAGTCAGTGGAAAAGGATATAAGAACTAAATATGCAAAGTAAGCCAAGAAGCAATAGCGTAGAGGTAGAGACATCGGATGAAGAGCCGGCAGTCATGGTTCGCGCCCCCACAACATCAATTTTTATTTTTAGTAAAATAAGCACAAAACAAGTCCCTGACAAATATGTACACATATAAAATTATATTTTATGTTAAATGTAATGAAATAGTCCATTTATTTTGAAGAAATGTGAGATAAGAAAACAATAAAAAATGCGAGATGTGCCTATAGCTGAGCTACAGTTTAACAAGGTGAGTGCAGCTGCCCGTAGTTGAGCAGTGGTTTAACAGGTGCAAAATGAGTGCCCGTAGGTGAGCAGTGGTTTAACACGCTGAAACTGTGTGCCCCTAGCTGAGCTGAGCATAATATGTGTGCTGACAGCCAAATGACGCGTAAACCAGTGTACCCAATTTGCGCGGAGCTGCGCACCGCGCCAACAAGCTAACCGACGGGCAACGTTGAGCAAGCTGTAACAAAACTGCCTTTACACAGACACACCCTCTAGCCTGTCTAGACAGTCATAAAATATAAAAAGCAGTGGCTAGGTTTGAACCCAGGATACCATGCACCATAGTCAAGGTACTGAAACACTAAGCCATGACAGCTGTACTTAGAAATGCAGTAATAGCAAATATATGGGAATGAATAGAAAGTGGAGCATGACAAAGCAGGTTTTATGAAGTTGATACAATTCCAAAATGGCCAATCACAGATAAGTGTGTGAAAAATGGCATATATAAGCCTCATAGGCGGGAATACACAGCATAAACGATTGTAGAACTGACTTGCAGCCAGAATGTCAGGAGTAGGTGAGGGTAGTTGCTTTCAAGCACAGAGGTGGGGAGTTGAGGAGTCCAGATACATGGTCTGGCTCCTTGTCCACAATCATGAGGCCCAACTCATGCAGGGCCATGTCCTGTGGGGAGCATATAGGGCTGAGGCGTGGGACCGGTTGGCTCATGATCTCACCAGTGCCACAGGGATTCCAAGGACTGGTGAGGAGGTCCGTCACCACCATGCGGACCTGAAGAGACACAAGCAGGACCAATTGAACCTTTGGATCCAGGAGGCCCGGCAAATGCCCAACGCCCCACTACTGAGTAAGTTACATTTAATTATGTATGTAAGAAATTAAATTAGCTGATATTATGGAGATGTGTATTCCAATATTACTTCATTTATATTACAGCTGCAGGTGTCCATTCTGTGAACCGCAGAGCCTATGGCGATAGGCTGGTGCGGTTGCACCACCAGGCAGGTCAGTAATCCACTCCCAGTAACTGTAAAGAAATATAAAAGTATAACAGTTAGCAAAAGAGTGCAGTGTAGTCACTAAGTAATAAAATGTGCAAGTAACAGTGTAAAAGTGTTTGCAAGTATTGCTTGATTACAAAAGTGTGTTGCAGTCTGTAATCCAAACAGAAAAATGAAAATGTCTGAAATAAAGTCTGAAATAAAGATGCCCCACCTGTAATATAATAGTACACAACCTGCAGCAGGCTAAAAAGTACAGCTGCAGAAGATGAGCAAATCACATGTGTGAAATATATCCCTGTTGAAATACTGAAACATGACAGAAGTGAGACTGCTGGAAAGGATTGTAATAACTACAGGTAAAACATGTCAATAAAGCCTAGAAGTAAGCACCATCCTGAATAATAAAATGAAAACAAGTGAGTGAGTGTGAGAAAGAGTTATGAATCCACCAATAAAGTAGTAAGAACCCCTGAATAAAGTATACTGCAGTCAGTACAGAATGAAATGAATGTGACAAGTAGAACCAAACTGCGAAATGTGTTCAAAGTGTTGCTGCAGCTGGAATGTGTATCCCAAAATCTGGATATGTTGCTCTCAGTCTGCAATATGCAGATAGTATGATTGTCTGAAATATCAAACATCCACAGTTGTCTATAGCTATATAAAGAGAATGTAGCAGGATGATGTAGCTGAACAAAGCCAGATATGAACATGTATGAATAACAATAAAATGTATATTGATGTAGCAGTAACAGTCCTATCACCAAAGTGAAGTAGTTATCATATAGGAAACTGTAGTTAGAACAGTAGTGTGTATATATCTGTAGCTATTAGAAATGTACAGCATATGTAATGGTATTCAAAGGTGTTAATAATATTTTCTTCACCCCACCCTATAACCACATATAATCCATTCCATGTGAAATTGGTATGTGCAGTCACAATTAACACCCCTGGACATTTGTCCTGTTGGGTCATAAATATTTGCATGCACGTTGATGCAACTGCCCTGTTCATACATCCAAACCTGATGGCCTGTTGCCATCAATCAACCCTGCATGTTGTTGGACTGTGTATTGCTGTTCAAATTATGCATGTGTTATGCTCGCTGTTCAATGGTGTGAATATCTGGGTGTTTAGTTAATGGGAATACTAATGCATGCTGTTACAACTAATTGCAAATGGTATTGTATGTTACTAACCCAAACTGTCATGACATAATGCAAAACATAGGACGGCAGGGAAGGCGGGTTCCAGCGGACCCACCTCTTCCACCTCAGCTGGCGAGTGCACCTAGCACTAGTGCCCAGTCTGGACCCTCCTCCGGTGGCCCTGTGCCACCTGCGAGTGGAAGCGCTGCAGGAGATGGGGCCCGTCCCCCCTCTGCAAGCGTGGCCGGAGGAGAACCACCACTCACCCTCCGTAGTCCAGACTGTGGTGCGTAGGGAGATCCAGGACTCTGTTCTTGGGCCCCTACGCCAGCTTGAGGCACAGGTGGCACAACTTACGGGCATGCCTGTTGCCCAGCCTACACAGCCCCCAACACAGCCCTGTCCTGGGCAGTGAAGGAACAGTGGCAACTGCCCATGGGTGGGGATATCAGTTCCACTGTTGCCATCTGTGGGCTCATGGGCTCTGGATATCCAAACCTCCGTCCCTGTCAATTGTGTAACCCCCCCACACGTGTCATACACCGCCCCTGTATGCGTCTTGTTTGTCTTGTCTGTTGACCTACCCAACCTACCTCCCCAGCTATACTGACTTCCTTCACCTGACATACCACTCTCACCTGGAAAAAAAAAAGGGCATTCTGTACCCACAAAAAAATGATGCCCCATACATAGCTGCCCATTCCGCACACATGTCTGCTGGACTTGGAAACTATCAATTACAATTGGCTGTACAACAAGTATTATTGTTGTCCTGACACCTCTCTCAGGGGTGGAAGGTTTCAAATGTCACATCAAATTACATACATATGCACAGCTGTTGCTGATGAAGAAATGGGCAGCTATGGGCCTTACCTACATCCCTCCTGCAAAACCCGAGCTTATTTCCCTACTGTCTTATCCTCTTTGTGACCCCCTTTTTCACCACTTTCCTGTCTCCCCATTTTCATTTCTTTCAAAGAAAATAGCGCAGGTGTGCGCAAGAGTAAGCACGTTTAAGCGGTTGTAAGCGGGTATGCGCGGAGCTGAACACCAGTGCGCATGCGGGAGCTCTGCACAAACCAGCGCTAACCTGGTTACAACTGCTTAAAAGTGCTTTAGTCACTCTGATTGACAGGTCCTGTAGTCTGCTCAAAAGCAAAATAAAATCCCACTGTCAGTCCCGAACCCAGGAACTTGGAAACAGTAGTCTGCATGACTTACCACTAAGCCATGACTGCTATATAAGAACATTGTGCTACAATAAATATATCATGTAATAGTAGGAATGAATGTAAAGGGAATATAGGATGTGTAGTACACAAAGCATGTCATGCATATTTACTGTCAAACCTAGTGGATATCTATGATAGTAGTGTGTGAACATTAACAGCCATGCTAGTTGGTAGCTAGTAGGTAATAATGTCACTGTAGCACCTTGCAAGCCACACACATACTCACAGCAGGATAATCACTGCCCATACCCCACAACCTCTTACAGGAACACATCCGGACCAAGTAATAAAATATGTGGAGCAAAGGGCCAAAACCAGGGACACATTACAAATAATGTTACAACAAACTTAGATAGTTCAGAGAGTAACAGGTTCTGCATTTTGTGGGATGTTTGGAAGGGTATGAAGTCTGAAACTTAAATGTTTGTCACTATATTCTGACTTGAGCCCAGAGTGATTTGCCAGAAAAAGCTGTGCATGAGATATTGACCAAAATATGAGGCAGAAATGTGGACAACCTGAAAATATTTGTACACATGAGAGGTTTGACACCACCATATTTGAATAGTTAAGAGCCTAGACATAGCAACAGTGACTGAGTTACAGGAATGCCCCACAGACTCCATGTGAAATGTACAAACAGAAGGCAGAAAGGTGTTACAACACATGCAATGGTAACTATGAAGTCCTGAAAGTATGCACCACTTGCATGGCAGACAAAGTGTAGTAATACATATGCTCATGCTATCCCACAGTCACAACTGCAGCATACCAAACAATTTAATGGGTGTACCCCACTGATATGTACCATTCCATGAGGCAGATAACAGATGCACCTGAGAGTGTCTGGGGCCTGCTCAGCAGCATACTCAAATACCCTAATAGATGTCAAGGCCCACACCATGGCCAGACCACACTGCATGCTGTAACACCCTAGCAGATATAGCAAGCATTCCAAGGTGTGAATGTACATGGAAAATAGGAAAGCCACAGCAGCACACTACAGTCAGGACACCTAACAGGCATACAAGTAGTGACTGTAAAGGGCAAATATTGAAGCCATAGCAACAAAGTGCAAGAGCCACTGCTATACACCAGTTACACCACATGTCCCACAGGAAAGCACACACACACAGATTAACAGTAGTAGTAGTCGTAGGTGTCAGTGTACACACACAGTTAGTACAGGAAACTGGATAAATGAATGTTGAAATGTTAATCTACAACACAGCTGGAAATATGAGAGAGATACCAACCTTTACATTCACAGAACATGGTCCACAGCATACCAGCATGGTCCCTGCCCTTAAAATCTGAAAGGGCTATGTCTATCTCACATACCTTTTTATAGCACTGTTCTGCAATCACAGTGAGAACTGCAATCAGTACCCAACTGGCTGCATGCAATTAGCAAATGCTGGCTAACAATTGGTGCAGAGGCCATCACATGGACATATGCAGATACCTACAAAAGCATGCTGTACTCCCAGTCCACACATGCAATACTTTCATTGCACCCTGAGGAGGAAGTGAGAGACAAAGAGAGAGAGAGAGAGAGAGAGAGAGACAGAGAAAAAAAAATTAAACATACACAAACAAAACTGGTCAGCAACAGCCACCTGAAAGCTGACAACGGGCAAGTGGAGCAGTAGGACAAAAAAACAGACGGCAACACAAGCAGCTGTGACAAACACAGGTAATGTAAAGTAATACTATAAAGGTCTACATACTGTGAACCCTCCATATGTGTCATTGGTCTGTATCCATATGTATATGAAGATGTGCAAAGGGCAGGGGACATACAGCAACTATCAGTGAAGGCTGTACATACATTTGTATGTGAGAGCATCTATGTGCACATATCAATGTAGGTTGAATGTAGGTTGTAGTGCAATGTACAAAGTAGGTTTCACAGTTATGTATGTTTAGCAGTATGTTAGTGTGTGTATACAGTATGGTAAACAAACATGTTGATATGTATCTATCATATGGATACGTATGTATGTCAAAATATGTATGTATGTATATATATATATATATATATATATATATATATATATATATATATATACATATATAATATGCATATATGTATGCATACATAAAGAGAGATGTAGGAATACATAGACAGATGTAGATAGATAGAATATGTACAAACATATATATGTAATACACACATACAGATATAGATATATGTAGATACATATACATAGACAGTCAGATCTAACTATCTACAGGTATGACTGTATATGATGACCTCAACACCCCCTGTCCCACCCCCTCTGTCACTCTCACCCCCTCTCTGTCACACCCCCTCTCCATATCTATAGCAATATATGTTCATCAATATATAGACAGACAGATCTGACTATCTACAGGTATGACTGTATATGACGACCTCACCACCCCCTGTCCCACCCCCTCTGTCACTCTCACCCCCTCTCTGTCATACCCCCCTCTCCATATCTATAGCAATATATGTACATCAATATATAGACAGACAGATCTGACTATCTACAGGTATGACTGTGTATGATGACCACAACACCCCTGTCCCACCCCTCTGTCACTCTCACCCCTCTCTGTCACACCCCCCTCCATATCTATAGCAATATATGTACATCAATATATAGACAGACAGATCTGACTAGCTACAGGTATGACTGTATATGACAACCTCAACACCCCCTGTACCACCCCCTCTGTCACTCTCACCCCCTCTCTCACACCCCCATCTCCATATTTATAGCAATATATGTACATCAATATATAGACAGACAGATCTGACTATCTACAGGTATTACTGTATATGACGACCTCAACACCCCCTGTCCCACCCCTCTGTCACTCTCATCCCCCCTCTCCATATCTATAGCAATATATGTACATCAATATATATATATCTGTGTATATGTATACAGACATATATATATATATATATATATATATATATATATATATATATAGATATATATATATTTATGTACATATATATATATATATATATATATATATATATAGAGAGAGAGAGAGAGAGAGAGATGTATATATATTCTGAGTGAGGCACATGTGCACAGATGTATTGCAACAGGTGCCTGGTGACAAAGGCATGGAGTGAACACCAGTGTCAAAACTGGAGTACCATACCCCATTTCAAATCACCTACACCAGTAACCACCAGATATGTGATTGGCTGCCCACCACTGCATGTGTCAGGGGTGAACAGGGTCATAAATGTGTACAATAGTCCCCCAATGATATTCACAGTGGCACACTATTCCTGGAATACCTGCACATGGTATGTGTCAGCAGACATGGTGTGTCAGCTATGGACATGTAGGTCAGTGTACCCCTCCACACCACATAATGGCTGCCATGGTATGTACCTCACATGAAAGCTACAGATATGGAGAAGGACACAGTGACATGTACAACACTGTGACAATGCACTCAAACACATTACCAATGCACAGTGACTGACAACACCACAGAGTACACACATACTACCCACATAGAGGTTACCACTCCTGGATTTACATACTTAAGTCACACCCACGACAGATGTCCAACAACCATAGTAACACCTCATACCATCCACAACCTAAATGACTGCTGTGTGTCATCCGTGCCACCGCAATACAGAGCACATGTGGAGGTAAAGGTTCCTACCCACAGATAAGACATACCCTGCAATAAACCACACAGTGTTAAGAAGCAAGACTCCCCATGAGTACATGTCACACATATCCCTGCTGAATGTTAGTCAGATAGGTAATATGCCATATGAGTCACCCTGTGTAACTGTTTGACAGCAGCAGGTACCATCACACCACATGTGTCACAATGGTCAAGGTAGCAGAACAGTATGCTGCTGTAGTCCCAGGGGCAATAGCATATTGTATAGTATTGTATTGTAATGTATTGTATTGTGTTGTATTGTATTGGTATGTTGAGGTACCTCCTTCGTGGAGTAGAACCACTGCTGCTGTGCGCCAGTGTACAGGTACATATCCTGTAGTCAGGCTAGTGTTACATAGCACTTCTATATGTGTGTTTAGCTCCTGTCGGAGTTCATGTAGCATGCAACCGGGGATACCATCAGGTCCCATTCATGTTGTGTATTCTGCTTTCCTGAGGGCGGCTCTCACCTGGACATCTGTAATGACAGGGAGGTTACAGTCAGCTGGGATAACTATGTCTTATTTTGGGAGAGAGGGGTGAAACCTGCACTGAACCTGTCTGCCACAATGTTGTCAATATCTGTGGTTTCAGTGAATTATTTGTTGTTGTGTACTAACTATGAGCATAGTGGAGGGATTCTGACCAGGTTGCTAACATAACTGAAGAAGGCCTTGTGGTTATCTGTTGTGTCCCTCTTTATTTCCCTCTCAAAGTTGCCCATGGATGTTTGTATGAGGGAAAATAGATCCTTGCTAGTGCTGCTCAGACATGCCTTCCCTTTATGGAATTATGCTCTGTCTTGCAGTAGCTTCCATATTTTGTAATACAATCTGTCTATGGCTGGGGTCCACCAGACAGGATGCTGTCCCTTTGTGGAGAGTGTCTTGGCCATATATGGGACTGCATGATCCATGCATTCTCGGAGATATCCATAGAAAGCATTTGTGAAGGGGTCAGCATTGTGGGTTGTGTTTTCCACTGGCCCAGTGGGCTGAAAGCACACCATGTCACTGTTACAAAGTGTAAAGTTTTCATTTGCAATGTTATTCACTATAGTCGTTTGTGCTGGTGGTGGAGGTGGGATATGTATATCCAGGGCAATTAGTTTGTGGTCAGCTCACAGTAGTTGATGATGTAGCCCATACAGTACCTAGATACAAACCCCCAGAGTAAGGAGGTGCTCTGGACCTGAATCAGTGTTCTGACTGCTGGGGTTTGGTAGTATGTCGTATAGAGTGTGCCAGGTACTGTTGCACAGTTGCTGGCTGAGCACTGATACCTGGCCATTTACATGTGTATCCACCAATAGACAGACAGATGCTATATATGTGAGATATGTTGTATCATAACAGTCGAGTAGCATGTGTAGTATGTGTTCCAAATTCTGCTGACATATATTGCTAATATCAGGTTATTTCCTTTTTCAGGAACATGGCTCACCCGTGAAATCCAGCTTACTCCACAGCTGAGGATCAGGAGATGCACCAGAGCCTGGTGCGGGATTATGCAATACTCTTTTCCCGCACCAGCCAGAATCAGCAGGAGAGGGCTGCACTGTGGCAAGACCTGGTCCGTCGGGTAAATGACATAGGCACGCATAATAGGACATATGAGCAGGTACGGCATCACTGCAGTGATTTAATCAGAAATGTCTGTCAGCGTGTGTCGGATGTCCACAGGCAACAGGTCGCCACAGGTGGTGGGGTGGCTACACATCCCCCACTCACCAGACTGGAGGGACTACTCATGAGTGTAGTGGCTCCAGTACACCAACAACAACAACAGCAGCAGACATGCATTATGATGGAGGCTGGAACCACACAGCAGCAAGACTATGAGCGTGCAGGTAATATGCCATATGTATAGTTGACTGTTGTGTACACTGGTAGTTAATGCATGTGTGAGGTGTGTCCTTGGTTTGTAGCTGTCATCATAGTATTTAATGTGCAAGTGTGATATCCTCAATATCAGCAGCTGACCTGTGAAAGGCGACTGTTGTACTACTAACCTGTATCATACTCAGTAACAATGGCACAGTTGTGCCCACTGACATTAGTTTCCTCACTTCTGCAGGGCCCTCCGGTGTAACAGCAATGCAGCCTATCCATGCTGGTGAGTGTGTATTAACAATACCTTTAATAGTCTTGATAGCAATAGTAATATTAGGCTCACTTAGTAGTGCTCTGTGTATGCATGCAGGTGTTTCTGTGTCTGTGTGTTGATATCTCGCATACTGAGTAGTGTACAACTGTGTGCAACTGTGTGCATGTGTGCACATGTGCATGTGTGCACATGTGCATGTGTGCATGTGTGCATGTGTGCACATGTGCACGTGTGCACATGCGCATGTGTGCATGTGCATATGTGCACCTGCATGTGTGCACATGTGCATGTGCACATGTGCGCATGTGTGCACATGTGCATGTGCGCATGTGTGCATGTGTGCACATGTGCACGTGTGCACCGGTGCATGTGTGCATGTGTGCACCTGTGCATGTGTGCATGTGTGCACCTGTGCACGTGTGCATGTGTGCATGTGTGCACCTGTGCATGTGTGCACGTGTGCATGTGTTTATGTGTGCATGTGTGCACCTGTGCATGTGTGCATGTGTGCACATGTGCATGTCTGGACCTGTGCATGTGTGGATATGTGCATCACTGGTAATATTGTGTAGACATTGTAAACTGTGTTTCCTGTTTCCCTCCCACAGGTTCTGGTGCTGCTCTGGTGTCATGCAACAGGGAATCTGAAGCAGGTGCCATGGGTACTGATGATGACATCTGTTTAATGGCACAGGAAGGTATACCAGGGTCAATCATTGGTCAGCCGATTGACAGTACACAGCTGTCAACCCCATCAATGCGCACAGTTATCCTGCCAATACACCCTTTGTCACCAATGTCCCTAGGTGATGGACAGCATACAGTGGGCATTGACTAGGGTAATGTGGTATCTGTGGCACATGCCTCCTCACACAGCAGCCATGGGCATGGCCCTGAGATGGTACCACACAGACAGATGTCCAGGGGTTCTCGTGGGAGCATCCTTGGGTGTACTGCCCCTTTCAGACGTGCCCACCGAGGTCTTACAACCTCAGCTATGTTTCGGGCTGTCATGCAGGCACAGTCACGTATGGAACGGTACACCAGACAGGGTCTGACGGAGCTGACAGCATGTCGCACAGCCATGACTGACAGTATGAGTGACATTGCGGCTGGCATCCGTAATTTCACCGATGTCATAGACAAACGTCGTGGGGACATATTAGACCGGTTCCACAACTACATGTCCATGAGCCAGGGCGATGGTGGACGGTTGAGACATCGACGTGGGCGTATGCCAGCACCAGCTGGCAGTCATCGCGGACAACAGGGCCGCGGCCACCCCCATAGTGCCAGCAGCAGCCCCAGCAATGCTGGGTCTGTGCTGTAATCAGACCGCCCCAGGAGACCACGTGCACATGGCTCTGGCCAGGCCCGACAGGGATCTGTGTCTGGTCAATGAACACCTGCTTCTGATGACAGTACCCAGTCTGGGTTGGTACCGGATACGGTCCATAGCACTCCTGCAAGGCACAGGTACCGTGTCCGTGGCCAGAGACACTGATCTGTATGACCTGGCAGGTACAGTCTGTGGCTGTCCACAAACACCAGTATATTGCAGCCATGAGGTGGAACTGTGTGCATCCATACACACATGCGAATTGACAACACCTAGGGCTACCGCATACACGCACACACTGCATCAACATTGCCCCACCTTCTACTGCTGTCCCTCACCAACACACATACACATATATGTCAATTGGTGGTATGGGTGGCTGACTCAGGCATACCAGGTTCACACCCTGTGCATATGATGAAACTGTGCCACCTCCTGCAATCTGTAACAACTGTGCAGGTACAGGTTAACCTGTTGCTGATGCACAGGGTGACCACATAGATGTGTAGTAATAGTATCATGTTGTTAACAGTACTGTGTGCTGAATTAATTGTGGGTATATCACAGCATGCCTGATGCAGTAAGTGTGTGATTGTCATGTCCTGTTGTCTACACCCATGGTAAGTACCATAGTGTATCATCTGCACATGTTGGCATACTGGTGGTAATGATGTCAACAGAAGGCTACATACACAGGTAGCACAGGGGATAGGGTAATGAATGTAGTAATACACAATGATGGACATGTAAATTGCAAGTGGCATGTTGCCCACACTAGACTCTGCATTGCAGATGTTTGAGGATGCTGATATGTGTGCAGTACTACACAACTGGTACAGGACACACAGGAGCACCCTAGCACTGCATGCTCACATCTCATACCATGCTAGACAGCCCCAACACACATAACTAACTGTCACAGGAGGGAGAGTCCCCATATATGTCAGGGATACTGTGGTGGCAGGCCCAGGGAGCATACATCCTACTAAGTATGGAACCACTGAGTGAAGGCTCAGTGTCTGTTATTTGACATGTGTATTACTGCAGGTATTAGCACATGGGTTTCCATCCAGTTATTGTACATCCTGACGGTACATGGTCTGTACACTTGTGTGCGCTGAGACTGGACCCTAGCCATCTGACCTGTGTATTTCCATGTACATGTGCATAGTGCCTGCATATTTGCAGTGTTACCTACTGGAAGTGGTACAGCTTGTTTGTTGTACAATGGACTACATGCAGCCCTGCTTACTGTAGCTTTGTTTGCATCCATGTTTGCTTGCAATTACCCTGGAATACTGATCCCACCTGCAATGCATAGTTACAGAGCTTCTGTGGACTCCTAGTGACATCTGCATAGCTTACTATATGTATGTCCATGTCTCACTTGACAGAACGTCACTGTTTGTCCTGTTCACATGTATGTTGCCTGTGACACATTGCATATGACTTACCTGGCATTTTTCCGCATGAGCAGTCATATATGCCACTGCTAACTAATCACAGGCACTACACCCTCACATACTCATCTTCTGTTGAACCACCTGCTTCGCTAGGGATGGCTTGCACCTGTCACCCCTGGGCTTTTGGATATTGGCAAAGGCTCTTGCTACCCCCATAGTGCCTTTGTTAGGCAAGGCTCAAATGACAAACCCACCTTCATAGGTATCACAAGGGATAAGAAACTAAGAGTAATGCTACTCAACGCCAGAAGTCTAAACCTAAAAGATGCATGCACTCGAAACTCTCCTTAGCATGGAGAACATCGATATCTGTGCAGTAACAGATACCTGGTTCAGGGCTACTGAGAGCACCCCAGCACTACCAGGTTATACCTCATACCATGCTTTTCAGCCCCAAAACTTGGACCGAACCACAAAAGGAGGGGGAGTATTGATATTCATCAAAGATACCCACACCTCCAGGTTGGTGGCAAAGCACCAAGCATCAGAGACTATCCACGTGCAACTAACAATGGGTAAAACTGCCTTCCAGGTTATAGCCTGCTACAGACCACCCTCCCAAACCCAAGAACCACACTCGGCCTTCCTGAGAACAGTGGAAAATATGAAGGTCTCTCCAAACACCATTATTTTGGGCGACTTCAACTACCCAAACATAGACTGGGAGCATGACTCTAGCTCCAACACCCTAGCCCAAAGATTCCTAGAATATATGAACTCAAATGCTATGGAACAACTTGTTACCACTCCCACAAGAAGGGAAAACATACTGGACCTGATCATCACCAACATGGGGACTCTATGCTCCAGACCAGAAGTGTATCCCTCAATGGTAAGATCAGACCATAAACTAATCTCACTGGATATTCACATCCCGACCCCACCCCCTGCCCAGAAAACCACAGTAAACAACTTCTCTAAAGCAAATTCACACTTCTCAAAACTGAGGTGGAAACCTTCAAAGCCCCTGGGCCTGTGGAAAATACGGACCTAACCGCAGATTCCTCTATAAACGCATTCTATGGACACCTTCAGGAATGCATGGATCATGCAATCCCGAATAAAACCAAGACCCAATCCTCCAAAGGCAGATGTCCTGTCTGGTGGACCCCAGCCATAAACAAACTACACAATAGAAGGAGGAAGCTACTAAATGATACAGCAAAATCCCAAAAAGGGAAGGCATCACTGATCAGTATTAGCAAAAAACTACGGGCACTGCTAAGATTGTCTAAGGCCAGCTTCGAGAGAAAATTGCACAGGACACTAAGCATCAACACAAGGCTTTCCTTAGTTATGTTAGGAACCTGGGTGGTAATTCCCAGATATGCTCAGAGGTAGTCCAAAATGTCAATAGAAACACCAAACCCACAGACATTGCCAACATCCTAGCTGACAGGTTCAGCGCAAACTTCTCCCCCCCCTCCACACCGAAAGGGCAAATATTTATCCCAGCAGACTGCTGCTCCCCTGACATCTCAGATGCTCAGGTAAGAGCCGCCCACTCCAAAGCAATAAACACTGCATCAATGGGACCAGACAGTGTCCCGGGCTGTGTCCTACATGAACTCCAAGAAGAGCAACACCCAAACATAAAACTACTGTTCAATCCCAGCCTTACTACAGGATATGTGGCCAAAGAGTGGCGTACAGCAACAGTGGTCCCTCTACAGAAAGGTGGTGCCTCAACGGATCTTGGTCACTATTGCCCCATAAGCCTGACTAGCTTGGTCTGCAAAGCTATGGAAAGGATCATCATGGACCTCATAAATAAAGATATTGGGGACCTACAGACACTGGATCATACCCAATTTGGCTTTGTTAAGGGCAGATCCTGCCTCTCAAACCTGGTTGAGTTCTTTGAAACAGTCACCAAGGCCATTGACGAGGGGAAGGTGGTCCACACAGCCTACTTGGACCTCGTAAAAGCCTTCGATACAATACCCCACTCGGGCATTCTAGAGAAGCTCACCAGCTTAAATATAAACCCCTATGTCACTAGATGGATTGCACACTGGCTGAAGGACAGAACCCATATGGTTAGAATTGCTGGAGCCATGCCAGACTCCAAACCAGTTACAAGTGGTGTCCCACAAGGCTCAGTCCTGGGACCTCTCTTGTTCGGTATATATTTATCGGAGGTACAGGCCAACATGGAAGGACTGTGGCTGACCAAATTCGCAGATGACTGCAAACTGACCACCATAATCGACTCTCCAGCCAACACAAGCATCCTCCAAAAGGGCCTCATAGAAACAGACTTGTGCCAGAGCCATGGCCTCAAGCTGAATGCCAAAAAGTGTATAATCATCCCCTTTGGCAAAACCAAAGTGCCCACAAAGTACCACATAGGTGGTAATCCATTAAGTACAGAAGAAGTAATTAGGGACCTGGGGACCCAAGTTGATAGCAATCTCTCATTTGACAACCACGTGGCCAAAGTGGTTAGAAAAACATTTTATATTGCCCACCTCATCATGAAGGGATTCACATCTAGATCAGGGGAGGACATCATGCCTCTTTACTCATCCCTCATCAGGCCCATAATTGAGTACAATGCCCCTGTTGGGATGTACCTTACCAGACACCTGCAGCAACTGGAAAGACCCCAAAAGTACCTCACCAAGAGGATCAAAGTGCTCAAACAGATGCCATATGCTGACCGGTTAAAGAAACTCCAGCTCTACTCAGTGGCATACCGCCTGTTCAGAGGCAATCTGTGCCTGATGTATAAAGCCATGTCAAACCTGGAATTAATGGGCATGCTGCACCTCAGAATATCAAAAGCCCATTGAGCTACACGCTTGAGAGACCTGAACCTCAGCACTGAAATAAATACGACATGCTGGAGGGGCAGATTCATAACCCAGAGGCTCCCTTCACTCTGGAATAAAATTCCAGTCCAGGTTAGGCAGAGTCCCTCAATGACTCTCTTCAAGAGGAATCTTGATGAGTGGATGGGACATTGTATGTTTACCCCGGGTATCACTTCTGTGTCACTGTTAGACAGAGGCACAGTATACTAACCTCGAAAAAGGGCATAGCAAGATAAATTTACAATGGATAGCGACAGCCAAACACATTCTGGCTAGGTTTATAAATGCCCAAGGGCAGATAGCCTAGTATGAACCTATGAACCTATGTACCTTGTTCCCCATTGGCCGTATGTGCTGTTAATCACCATGGCAATCACAATACTATGGTAGCATGTGCAAAGGTCAGTTGTCAGTCACCTCTATGGTACAGTTGTGGAATATGTGGGTCATGTGGCAATGTCACAGCTGCCACATGTACACAGTCAACCCTCTCCCCTACACATGGACGTACAACACATGTATGAGATGGAACCACATAGCCAAACTGGGGACTAAGCACTCTGAACCCAGTACTGGCATAACCTGTCAGGTGGCATGAAATACTACAGTGACTACAATACCAATCTGATGTAGACCTACACTAACAGCAATACAAGCACATGAACACACTGGGCCATTCGTGGAGCCTAAGAATAGCATCCTGCCTTAGCGGCAAACACCTCTGCAGCTGACATACAGGCATACGTTATGCCAGAACACATCACGCATAACACATAGCACACAAATCCTGTGTGCCAAACAGTCACAGCTTGTACGTCTAGACAACACACCTGCTATAGTTGTGTTGGGTACCTTTATTGTCTGGTACAGTGAGGTCACGCTCACCAGGCTGGACAAGGTGAAGGTCACAGTGATATGCCCGTGGGGCACTATGGTCCACCACATAACACAAGCATACAGGTCAGTCAGAGGCATGGACACATAAGACTCAGTCATTGTCCATGCCACTATGGCTGACCTGTGATGTACCTCCCTGGACTACATGATAGGGAACATGGAAGGGCTCTCTGAGCATGTGGCACAGGCTGGTATGACCCTGACCTTGGTTGGCATCATACCCTCACCAGGAATGCTGACGTATTACTGAATGCTGATGAATTACTGTAGCTGCAACACCCTAGCTGAAAGGTTCCTAGCATGTAGTCACTGCATTGCTATGGAACAACTTGTTACCACTCCCACAACAGGTGAAAACATGCAGCACCTGTTCATCAACAACATAGACTATATGCCCCAGACCAGATGTGTATCCCTTGCTGCTAGGTTGATACCATCGACATATCACACTGTATATACACATACCACATGCAGCACCCGCACAGAAGACCACAGTCATAATGTTATCCAGTGCAAATACCATGTATTCACATGTGGCAGGCGTCAGACATGGTAACTATTGAAGGTCACAGGTACATATGTGTATTTGGCACACACATACATCATCTGTGTCCATTGCAATTACTGTTTTAATCGATGTCATGCATTATTGTGAACAACAACCCACACACATGGGCATTCTGTGTGACAAAAACACGTGGCATGTCTGAAATCCAATGCCATAACTAACTGTGCTATGACAGTAGTGAGAGACGCAGTAGCAGAGCATGCTATTTGCATTACTGGGAGATTTGCCCTCTTCCGCTGTACTTGTAGGGTGCTGACATCATCTCTGTGTAGAGATTGGAATATGCAGCAGCTGGTGTGTTGTACTGGTTGGCAAAAGGGTCAGTTCTCTCACACATGTAATTGCACACACACTACTTTCACCCTCTTCCACACACACTTGCAGGATTCAAACCCCTACCTAACTATGTTATGACATTCAAGACGGGTGCATTAACAGAACACGCTATTCACATTATTGGGAGGTTTTTCTTCTCCTGCTGTACTTATAGGGTGCTGACATCATCAGTGTTTAGAAAGGGGAATGTGCATCCTGTAGTGTGTTCTCCTAGTTGCCAAAAGGGACATTTCTTTCATACAGACTTGTATATACACTAACCCCCTCCACACACACACAGCTTTGCAGGATTCAAATCCCTACCTAACTATGTTATGACACTCAAGATGGATGCATTAGCAGGGCGCGCTATTCACATTACTGGGAGGTTTCTCTTCTCCTGCAGTACTTGTAGGGTGCTGACATCATCAGTGTTTAGAAAGGGGAATGTGCATCCTGTAGTGTGTTCTCCTAGTTGCCAAAAGGGACATTTCTTTCATACAGGCTTGCACACACACTAACCCCCTCCACACACACTGAACATTTGCAGGATTCAAACTCCTATCTAATTATGTTATGACACTCAAGACTGATGCTTTAGCAGAGCGTGCTATTCACATTACTGGGAGGTTTCTCTTCTCCTGCTGTACTTATAGGGTGCTGACATCATCAGTGTTTAGAAAGGGGAATGTGCATCCTGTAGTGTGTTCTCCTAGTTGCCAAAAGGGACATTTCTTTCATACAGACTTGTATATACACTAACCCTCTCCACATACACACAGCTTTGCAGGATTCAAATCCCTACCTAACTATGTTATGACACTCAAGATGGATGCATTATCAGGGTGTGCTATTCACATTACTGGGAGGTTTCTCTTCTCCTGCAGTACTTATAGGGTGCTGACATCATCAGTGTTTAGAAAGGGGAATGTGCATCCTGTAGTGTGTTCTCCTAGTTGCCAAAAGGGACATTTCTTTCATACAGACTTGCACACACACTAACCCCCTCCACACACACTGAACATTTGCAGGATTCAAACTCCTACCTAATTATGTTATGACACTCAAGACTGATGCTTTAGCAGAGTGCGCTATTCACATTACTGGGAGGTTTCCCTTCTCCTGCTGTATTTATAGGGTGCTGACATCATCAGTGTTTAGAAAGGGGAATGTGCATCCTGTAGTGTGTTCTCCTAGTTGCCAAAAGGGATATTTCTTTCATACAGACTTGCACACACACTAACCTCCTCCACACACACTGAGCATTTGCAGGATTCAAACCCTTACTTAACTATGTTATGACACTCGAGACGGACGCATTAGCGGAGCACGCTATTCACATTACTGAGAGATTTCCCTTCTCCTGCTGTACTTATAGGGTGCTGACATCATCAGTGTTTAGAAAGGGGAATGTGCATCCTGTAGTGTGTTTTCCCAGTTGCCAAAAGGGACATTTCCCTCACACAGACTTTCACACACAACAAAACCACTCACTCATCCACACACACACACTGAGCATTTGCAGGATTCAAACCCCTACCTAACTATATTATGACACTTGAAGGAGACACATTAGCAGAGTGCACTATCCAAAATACTGACATCTGTTCTGCACCTGCAGTATTTATAGGGTGCTAACATCATTATTTCTACAGAGGTATGTACATCTAGTGCTACCTGTCAGGTGGGGGATAGCATATATATGCATTTGCAGCCACCTACGTCAGGGTCAGATATGCACATCGCACTGGCAGGTTATGTTTTATACCATGCTTCATGACCACAGGACCTGTAACACACAACACAACCAGTCCTGACCACCCCTCCCACATCCAGGACACACACTTTGCTTCCCTAGGAACAGTGCCAAGATATGCAGGTGTTCACATACACCATTCCAGTTGTTAACGTCAGGTACAGGCATATTGTGTGTGGGAACTACTCAGGCCTCTACAACATTACCCTACAGCCACTACAATTTGTGAGTCCATGTGCTATGGCAGAACCACTCACCACACCCACAAGGGGGAATACATATTGCACCTGACCATCTACAACATGGGTACTCACTGTTCCACACCAGAGGTAGACCACCATTGTTGATATCTGACTATACCCACCTTTCCCTGGCCATCCATATCCCATCCCCACCCCCAGGCAAGGTTGTCACTGCAAACAAACTGTATTTATCAAAAGCAGACTTTACACTTGTGAAGACTGGGGTTGAAGACTTCAAACGACTCATGCTCTGGGAGTATGCAGGCCACTCTGCATAATCCTTGACAATTGCATTCTATGAGCATGTGGAAGGTTTGCATTGATCATGCTATCCCAAATATACCCATGACTGCTCCACAACAGGACACCTGTCAGATGTACACCAGCCATATATGAGCTGTCCAACAGACAGAGTGAGCTAATACATTGCAGAGCAGTAGCCCACAGAGGGAGGACATCTCTGAATAGTACCGGCATGACACTTCAATCCCTCATAATCATCATGACACAGTGTTGGCAGAGAAATTGTCCAGACAGTGCAGATAAGGCTCCCCTCAGTCTGTTATTGACGCCCACTTACTGTTAGAGGTCCTCAGCAACCCTCTTCCAGTACACACCAACAACATGGCTGTGGCTTAGCAAATTCAAACCCTGGGATCTCCACTGTGTCCCTGCTTGACAGAGGCGCAGCACACTAGCCTCACACGGTGCCTTATGTGACCTACTTTACAGTGGCACAGTAGCCTACTGTACTGGGGAGGCAGACGCCAAGCACACTCTGGCTAAGCTGTCATTCCCTAGGGCAAACAGCCTAGTGTTGACCTCTACACCCATATGTTTAATTGTCAGATGCACATTATTTGTTGCTGATAGACTGTTTGCAGGTGTTTAATGCCATAGCATTCCCTGTTTGTATGAACAACTTGTGTATCTGTGGAAGATGTTTGCATATGGGAGGGATCCACTATATCACGTATGTCTCTGTAGTCATTCAACTGTGTGCACTGGGCAGATTGCTGTAATGTGGTTGGTTCATGGAATAACACGTACAAATACCAGATATGTGTGGCCAACTGCTAAACTGAGATTTGGCCTAAGTGTGTGAGCATGCCCAGTTTAGCCTTCCCATGGCAGGTTGTCTGACATATGTCTCATGCCCAGTTTAGCCTTCCCATGGCATGTTGTCTGACATATGTCTCCTTTATCAAAGTGTGTGAGCATGCCCAGTGTGAGCTTTCCATATGTTGAACTCTGCAGCCCACCACATTTGTGGATGAGTGTGAACTTCAACAAATATCTCCCGTTTATGGTTGTGTGTTGTGTGTCATGTTGTGTAGTTACTGTCCAACTGCTTTGTGTGTGAACACAACAGGGATTATACTGTGCCTGCAGGGTTTGCATGTGATACTTTGCATACAGTTGTCAACATCCTTTCATACTGACCTAACACTGTAGTACCGTAAAGTGTACTGGTTCAGTACTTTCACTGTGGTGGACAGTATCCTGGGCTTTAGTCCTATCACTGCTTTACAGTTCCATAGTGAGCACAACAGTCTGGTTAGGGGCCAGTTGTGGACATCTGACCATGTTGCATTATGTTCAGATATGAACTACTTAAACCAGGCTTGTCCAACATTGGTAGTGTATTCCACAACATAGGTGTACATTTGCAAACACTAGCGATGTGCCTTAGGCCATTTCTAATGCTAGTCGGAGAGTGTGTTTGTCCTTCGATACACATTGCAAGTGGAGTTTGCCATGACATATGTCATGGTTAGTATACTGTGCCTCCATCTACCTGTGACATAACAGTGATACCCAGGGTAAACCTACCATCTCCCATCCACTCATCAAAATTCTTCTGGAGGAGAATCGATGAGTGACTCTATGGATAACCTGTACTGGGAGTTTACTCATGAGTGGGGGTGGCTTCTGTGTTATGGATCATGCAGTACAGCTTGTCCTATGTATGTCAGTGCTGGGGTTCAGATCTCTCATGTGCATAGCTCACTGCCATTCAGATTGTACAAGGTGCAGCATGTTTATTGATTCCAGCTTGGACATGGCTTTATACATCAGGCACAGCTTGCCTCTGGGTGGGCAGTATGGCAGTGTGTGTAGCTGCAGTTTGTTTAATCAGGCAACACATGGCATCTGTTCAAGCTCTTTGATACTCCTGGTGAGGTACTGTTGGGGACTTTACAGTTGATGGAGGTGTCTGCTGAGGTACATCCCACAGGGGCTATTGTAGTCAATTGTAACGCTGATGAAGGATGACTGCAGAGCCACAATGACCTCCCCTTATCTAGATCTGACAACCTTCATGATTAGGTGGATATATGGTATGTTTCTGTAAACAGTACAGCCACATGTTTGTCCAATGCAGGATATCTATCACCTTGTGTCCCCAGGTCTCTCATTACATGTTAAGTATGTAATGGGTTGACACCTATGTGGTAATTGGTGGGCACTTACTGTATATCCATGGGGGTTGACTATACACTTTTCTGCAATTAGCTTGCTGACATGGCTATGGCACCAGTTGTCTATTTCTATGTGGCCCTTTTGTGGGATGCTTGTGTCAGCTGGAGGGTCAGATATGGTGGGCAGTTTGTAGTCCTCTGCAAACATGTTCAGACATAGTCCTTCCATGTTGGCCTGTACCTATGGGACATATATATACCAAACGAGGGAGGTCCCAGGACCAAGCCTTGTGGGATGCCAGTTATATCTGGTTTGTAGTCTGACATGGCTGCAGCATGTCTGACCATGTCAGTTCTGTCCTTGGTCTGGTTTGCAAACCCTCTACTGACATAGGGGTTTATATTTAAGCTGGTGAGCATATCTATAATGAACACATACGGTATTGTATGGAAGCCTTTGCAAGGTCCAGCTACTCTGTGTGGACCACATTGCCCTCATCAATGACCTTAATGACTGTTTCAAATGAGTCAAACATGTTTAGGGGCAGGATCTGCACATAAGAAAGCCACACTGGGTAGCGTCCGGTGTCAGTAGGTCCCCAATATCTTTATGTCTGTGGTACATGCTGATCCTTTCCATAGCTGTGCAGACCAAGCTTCTCAGGATTCTGGGGTGGTAGTTTTCAGTATCCATTCAGGCAACACCTTTGTTGAGAATGACCACTGTTGTTGTACACTGCTCTTTGGGTACATATCCTGTGGTAAGGCTGACATTGAGCAGTAGTGTGATTTGGCATTCCATTCTTCTTGGAGTCCATGTTGGACTCAGCCCAGGACACCATCTCATACCATTGCTGCTGTGTGTTTTGCTTTGTAGATGCTGGCTGTTACCTCAGCATCTGCAATGTCAGGGGGCCAGCAGTCTGCTGGGATAGATATTTTGCATTCTGGGGGGGGTTGCACTGCACCTGTCAGGATGTATGTTGGCAATATGTGTGTGTGTTTGGTATGTTGTTTGTAATATTTGTGTGATTCAGAGCATATCTGTGAATTCCCAACACAGTTCCTACCATCAGTTGAGGAAGCCTTGGGATTATCCTTAGTGTCCTGTACAATTTGTATCTTCATAGGTTCATAGGTTCATACTAGGCTATCCACCCTAGGGCATTTGTAAGCCTAGCCAAAGTGTGTGTGTGACTTTCGCCACCCCTTGCTATGTGAATATTATGGCCATTTATGATTTGCTTTGCTGTGCCTCTGTCTGGACGTGACACAGTGAAGACCCCCAGTGTAAATCTAAGATCATCCATCCACTTGGCAAGATTCCTGTTGAAGAGTGTCAGTGAAGGGCTCTGCCTAACATGGAGTGGGATTCTGTTCCAGGGTGTGGGGAGCCTCTGGGTTATGTATCTGTCCCTCCATCACATCCTATTTCATTATGTGTTGAGGTTGACATCTCTCACTCTCACAGCTCTGATGGCTTTGAGTTTTCTGGGGTGGAGCATGTCCATTACTCCTGTGTTGGACATGGCCTTGTACAGCAGACATACAATGCCTCTGTGTAGGCAGTATGTGACTGCATTCAGCTGGGGTGTCTACAGCCAGGCAGCATATGACATATATTTGAGACCCTTTATTCTCTTGGTGAGGTACCTTTGAGGTCTTTCTAACTGCTGCAGGTGTCAGGTAAGGTACATCCCAAATGAGGCATTGTACTAGATTATGGGTCTGATAAGAGAACAGTATAGGGGCACAATGACCTCTGTTGATGTAGATGTGAATCCTTTCATGATACGGTGTGCAATATAGACAGTCTTCCTAGCCACATTGGCAATGTGAGTGTCACATAACAGGTTACTGTCCACTTGTGTCCCTAGGTCCCTGATTACTCCTTCCATACATAATGGTTTACCACCTATGTGGTAATTTGTGAGTACCTTGTTTGGTATTTGGTGGGACAGTCATACTGTCCAGTGTCTTCAGGACAGCTGGGTGGGGTTTCTGTGAGTGAGAGTGTGGTCTGTAGCATGCTACAGACTGTACAGCAGTCTTGCCTACAGTTAGTTGCACATGGGTGGACTCCAATGCCTTGTGCATTGTCAGTTACCTGGACGTATGGGTGTCTGTGCTGAATATGGATACTCACCCTCCTTTTATGTTTTGTTCCAGGTTTTGGGGCCATAACGCATGATATGTGGTATAACCTTGTAGTGCTGGTGTGCTGTCAGGAGGCTTGCAGCAGGTTTCTGTCACTGCACAGACGTCGATGTTCTCCATACTGGGGAGGGCCTCGGGAGCATGCATATTGAGGTTTACACATCTGGCATTGGTCAGCATTACTCTTATGTTTCTTTCCACTTATGTTTTCTAGGGTGGTGGGTTAGTCTTTTTAGCCTTGCCTACGAAAGGCTGTATGGAGGTGGCAAAAGCCTTATCCAATATCCAGACGCCCAGGGGTAACAGGTGCAAGCCATCCCTGGAACAGCTGCATGGCTTGTCAAGCATGACATCCCAAACAAACAGACATTGGATCCCCTTGGAATGACACCAGTAATTGTGCCACTTGTTATAACTGATCATTCTGTGTTTGTACTGTGGCATCATTCTTGGTGAGAGTAGGATGTTGCAAACGGTCAGTGTCATACCGGCGTGGACTACATAATCGGAGAGCTCATCTATGTCTCTTTTCATGTAGTCCAGGGAGGTACATCTCAGGTCATTCACACCAGCATGGACTATGACTGCATCATATTTCTACTTGCTTTGGGGTGACCTGCATACTTGTGTTATGTGGCGTATTGTAGCAGCCTACAGGCAGCTTACTGTACCCTTTCCCTTGTTCAGTCTGGTGTGCGGGACAGCAGCGTGTCTCACTATGGAGTCACCTATTAGAACTGTATCAGGCATGTTGTTTCTCCTTCTGGCCTGTGACTGGCACACTAGCTTTGTGTACTATGTGTTGCATGTGCTACGTTTGGAGGTTGTTTGATTGGGTGTCTGCTTTGGAGGCCTCTGTTGGTGTGGTGTGTTTGTAATTCGGGCCTCTGGTAATGTTTTTCTGTGTTTATGTCTTTGGTTTGCAGTTGTCATAGGTCTATGTGGGACTGGGTTTGTGGTGTGTGTGGTTAACTTCTCCTCCTGACTAGTTTTGGGAGTACTGAGTTGAGGGAGCTCAGCCTCCAGTTTGGATAAATGGTTGCATCTCTCACATATATTTGTATTTCTTGGGGGAGTTGAGGGTTGTCTGTGTACTTGGGGCAGGTGTAACATTGCCTCAAGATTCACAGATTCAACTTGTTGTAGCTGGCCTTAGTGGATTGTATGTGTGGACATATTTTATTGCCATACTACTGATCAGTGATTACTTATTTTTTTATGTTTGCTCTATCATGTAGTAGCTTCCTTATTCTCTTGCATGGTTTGGTGATGGCTGGAGTCCACCATGCCAGATGCCTGCGTGTATTGCATTGTGTCTTGTTTTAATTTAGGATTGCATAATCCAAACATTCCTGGCGGTGTTCATGGAATGCCTGTATAACAGGTTCTGAGGTGTGGCCCACATTTTGCACCTGCACAGGGCCTTTAATGGATTCCACATCAGTTTGGAGGAGTGCAACTTTTGCTTTACACATGTTTTTCACTGTGGTTTTCTAGCCAGGGACTGTGGTCAGGATGTGTATATCCAGTGTGATTACTCTATGGTGTGGTCTTACCAGTGAGCAATACACTTTTCATCTTGCCATCCAGTACCCATGTTGCTGATTATCACATCCAGTATGCTTACCCCTCTTGTGGGAGTGGTACGTTGTTCCTGGGCATTTTGGTTTATGGATTCTATGAACTTTTGTCCTACAGTGTTGGAGCTAGTATAATGCTCCCAGTCTATGTCTGGGTATTTTCAGTCACACAATATAATGTGGTTTGGAGAACTTAATATATTCATGTATTCCAACATAGGCCAGGTGCAGTTCCTGGTGTTGTGATGGTAGTCTGTAGCAGGCTATAAAATGGGAGGCAGTTTTAGCCACTGTTACTTGACCATGGCTAGTCCATGCTGCTTCTTGTTGTGGTACCAACATGGGGGTGTGGTTATCCTTGACAATTATTGCTAGTCACCCTCCTTTTGTAGCTTGTTACATGTTTTGAGGCTGTACAGCACAGTATGAGGTGTAACCTGGTAGTGTTAGGGTGCTGTTGTGAGCCTTGACCCAGTTTTCTGTTACAGCACAGATATCAACATTCTCCATACTGAGTGAGTTTAGACTGCATGCATCTTGCTGTTTAGACTTCTGGCATTGGGTAGCATTACATCTAGGTTCTTATCCCTTCTGATACCTATGGAGGTAGGTGTGTGTTTTGAGCCTTACCTATTCAGGACATGCTGTGGGTAACAACAGTCTTTGCCAGTATCCATATGGCCTGCACTGATAGGTGCACGCCAGTCCTAGCAGGTGGAGCATCATGTCATGCTCAGCATGTCATCCCAGGCTGGCAAACATTGGATCCCCATTGACTAACTGCAATACTTCAGCCAATAATTGCAATTGATCATCTAATTGTCATATTGTGGCATGACGCTTGGTGAGGGTAGGATGTTAGTCACGGTCCTCAGGTGTGGATATAGTACATGGTGTTACATTACTTAACACATGGCATTCATACCTCAGATGGTGCTGCAGGACTGCCTCTGTCGGATGCACATATTACACTCCCTGTACATGTTTGTGAGCAGGTCATGTCATTTTAGGCATCCCTGTTATTATTTGAGTGAGTCAGAGGGGGTATCATTCCCAGGGTTCCTACTAAGCCAGTGTATGTGCTATGCGTTGCCTCTTTGCCAAGGCCAGGGCATACTGGGCATGCCTCCTTCTGCCTACTGGGGCAGGCTCAGGTTGTTCCTCCTCTGAGTCACGCTCTGCCTGTGATGGCCTTGGCAATGGTGGGGGGCTGTTTGGCCCAGACCTATGCTGGTCCTGCTGCAGCTGTTTTCGCAAGATCATATTATGTAGCATAGCACATACCATGACAATTTGGGTACATGTAGTTGGTGTGTACTGCAAGGCTCCACCAGATGTGTCCAGACACCGGAACCGTGACTTGAGCAGCCCAAACACACGCTCTATTACATTACGTGTTTGTGCGTGTGCCTCATTATGGCGCTCCTGTTTAGGTGTGTGTGCATTTCAGATGGGTGCCATCAGCCACGGCTCCATTGCATAACCTGCATCCCCCACTAGGTGTCCGTGTGGGATGTCCCCATTGGCAAATGTCTGGTACAGCTGCTTCAAATGCCAGATGTGGGAATCATGGTAGCTCCCAGGGCAGCCAGCACACACATTCATTATTATGCCCTGGGCATCACACATGACTTGGCAGTTGATGGAGGGGAAGCCCTTGCGGATAATGTAGGCCCTACCCCACTCACCGGCTGGTGCTTTGATGCGTATGTGCGTGCAGTCTATTGCACCCACTACCTCAGGGTATTCTGCTATTTGCTGGAAGAGACACATATTGCTGGCCAATACCTCACGGGCATTGGGAAAATATACATGATCACTGACATGTGCTGACATGGCATTCAGGAACTGGTGCAGTACCCTGGAGGCTGATGCCTGTGATATCCCCATCATATCACCAGTTGGTCTTTGGAAGGTACCTGTTGCTAGTATTCTTAGGTCAACACATACCTTGGTTTCCACTGGGATGGGTTCCCCTCTGTTGGTTCTGTGTGTGAGGCGTGGTCTGCACAGCTCAACTATTTGCTGCAGGAGATCTCTGTCCACTCTATAGCACTCTACTATCTCCAGCTCATGTAACCTGTGGTAGGTGACCCTGGGTCTGTACACTCTTCTCCGTCTCCTCACTCTGGGTTGTCTGGCACCATCTGCATTGTCACCACCCTCAGCAAGTCGCCTATGTCTCATTATGACAGCTATGGCAGCCCCTAACATTTCTGCTCTGAGTTCAGCTTTTTCAGTTTTCACTTCTAATAGCTTACTCCTGTCTTGCAGTGTCTCTTGAGAGAAACATCCTGCACTGCTGTTTGCAGAGTTTTAAGTGCTGGGCTGGGCTACTATTCTACTTGTGTAATTGCCAGCTTTTATTTTTTTTCACCTGCTAGCTCCAGCAGTATTCCCTGCTAGCTTCCTATGAATTCTGTTGCTTCCTTTTTCCTTTCTGTTTCCTCAGGGGGGAGCAGTGTGCATACCAGCAGAAACATGCTCACAGCGACTTACACGCGCGCACACATGCTTACACGGTTCAGAATCTGCTTATTCGGGTTAAAACGCGGGCACACCCACGCAAACAGTGTTACTAGTCTGCCAACAGGCTCCCACATGCTCAGTCTGTCCTACACGCGCGCACACCAGCGCAAACAGTGTTAAACATCTACCAACACGCTCCCACATGCTCAGTCTGCCTTACACGCGCGCATACTGTCCTACTCATGCTTCATGGCGCGCACACGTGAGCATGCATGCCCAGCAAGAAACTTTGGTGTAGGCAACAGTGGACACCTTCCATTTCTTGACTTTCCCATGCTTATCTTGTGGCACTCCTCTTTCCATGATATGTGTCTGACATCTGTCATGTAACACTGACCTCCAATGAACTGCATTTCTTTCTGCCATTCCCCCCTATGATGCCACCTATCTCCTACTCTGTTCCTCCCCCTTATGTAACTCTTACACTACTCAGAATGTGCTCATTTGCTATGTGACAGTGGAATTCAGTATCCTAACACTCATTTGCATCAGATTGCCTACTAATGCTTAGTTACATGTCTTAGACTCAGCTTCCCCCCTTAGCAACCACTAAACGGTGGCCATGTTGTTTTTGGTCTGCTGGTCCCTGCATTGTAAATCCATGTATTGCATAAAACCCACATTTGTGGGTTTATAACCTTCATTTTTATGTTTTATACAGCGCAGCCCGTTTGCGCGGGGCTGCGCTGCATTTAAACATCGTCGATTGCCGAAACAAAAATTATTAATTTCTCAGATTTGCACTGGGGTACTTTGCCAATGGCCACATATTTGGCCATTGGCATGCTGCCTGACACATATGCACCCTTTATTTGGAGCTGACATGGATCCATTGTGATTTTTGCAGAAACGTACTTAGTTGTCAACTGAGTACATTTCTGCAGCTAAAACGGCTCTTACACGGGCTGCTTTGGGCTTCCTGGATCGCTAATCTACCTCATTTGCATGCTATTCGGCTGTAAGTGAGGTGATTAGCATATCCACGCCCACTCCGTGTAAGAGACGTTTTAGCTGGTCTCTTACACGGACTTTAGGGCTGTTCCTGGATCACAAAGGCTGCATGGAGTCTTACACTACTCTTAGACTCCGTGCAAGCCTTCGTGAATCCTGCCCATTGTCTTTGTTAGATTCTGAAATAATGTTGTATGTGAACTGCACCATTGCAGTTTGAGTACTGTATCCAGGGTGGAAGCCATGCTGTGTTCTATTCAGCTTGTCTTATTCTACGAGGTGCTCAATAGCTAAGAATATTCCACTCTGTCAGGTGTCTTAAATAGGGGAATGGGGACAGAAATAGTTGTCTACCTTGTTCTTTTAACCCCCTGTTACTTCTACTCAGATGGTAAGGGGCCTTCATTTAGGCTTCTGTTTATAAGGATAACTTATCCTGTATAAGGAAAGGGTGTCTCATTAAACCTGCCTGTACGTATACTTCATCCTTGCAGTAACCTAGCTCTTCAGTCTTTGTTCTTCCTTCACCTTATCCAGTGTTCCTGTCAGTCAGTTATATGGGACTGAGTTAAAAGTCTTAACAGAAATCACTGCACAGCATGTCTGCACCCTATGAAGATCACCTGCAACAGTCATATAATTTGATCACACTGGGCTGACAGGGCTCCCTATTGAAATGTCAGCACTCAAAGTGTTGAGTGCTGTCAAGCCAAAAAACATAAACAAACAAAAAAAAATACTGAAAACACAGAAGAGCAAATCTTGAAAATTTGAACTTCTTAAAACCTCCTACACCACCTGATGATCTTATATATATATCAACTCCAAGAATGCCATACTGCAGAAAAAGGGGAATATTCTATGAAATGTTGTCTCGGATTCTTTTGGCCATTCAGTTTCTATATTTCAGGACTCACATTTGTGGATCCTAGCATTTCAAATGGTTACTGACTGACTGTACCTATATGCCATAAACATGCTGACCTCTGTCTTAGAGGCTGTTCTGTTAGAGAAAGTTTTTCTGGAGGAGAACAATCTGTGATCTTAATGGTGTTGTTCTTTTATGAATGCTTAAGCTATTACATATCTATTAGAAGTGAATAATATTAACATTATATAAGTTGTTATTAGGTGTATATTTTTGTATGGTGGTATCTATTGATCAAATAAAAGAGCATTATACCATGCATGTTCTGTGTCAGAGAATGCAAATGTAGTGGTTTGTAGGCATATCATTTTTTTATCATTCTTGCTTTGCTAATGGCTCTGCTCATCCTGACATTTTCCATATTGCACTATGTTCCCCCACTCACTTACCCACCTACTAAGCCTTTTTTTATCATTCATCTGTTAGCCATATAAAGCCACTTGGTAAACATGATGAAGCTTATTATGGTATAGCTAAAACAGAACAGAAGCTACAACCATTAAACATTACTGCATGTGAAGCTTATTGCTAGAGTACGTTCCACCACCCCAACTTTGGCAGTACATGTAAAATAAATTAGAAATATTAGCTTACTAAAGCAGAAATGAATACATTTCATACCTTTATATAAAAATTCTATATTGATCTGTGTTCAAACTTCCTTACCTTCCTCGCTACCTGTGCAAGGTGGGGGGAGTGGTCGGGGGGGGTCAAGTACATATTTGTGTGCTGAAAATGTACCAGCCTCTATGCCTCTTCTGCTTTATAGTATTTGAAATGTACTTTGTCTCCTTAACTACTTAAATATCTATCTATCTATCTATCTATCTATCTATCTATCTATCTGTCTATCTATCTATCTATGTAACTATCTATCTGTCTGTCCACTGATCTATTTATCGATCTATCCATTTATCTGTCTGTCTATCATTTTATCTATCTACAGAGTGCTAGACTGCATTCAATATCTTTGCAGTATTTAATCATGGGGTTTGGCTATAACAGGGATTGTGGTAGAAATACCACCTCATTGCAAGAGTACAGACTCCTGTCCCAAGCCTTTTAGAATCCAGCTTTTGTTTTTATTCTACTTCATAGGAAAGATGCTCAGCAATGCAGCAGGCATTGAACATCAAAGAATATTCAGAACATGAACATTTCTCTGAACTGTTTACTACTAATGTGTCAAGTTTTTATCTGCCATTGATTTTGTACAATATAGCACCACCATGATTGAAAAGCATAACGTTCTGTTACAAGATAAGCACATTTTGATCTTTTTTGGTGGTGATTATCCTTTGTCATGATTTAGTGGCATTGATATTTTCTATTAAATAAATGTACTGCCATTTGTTTTTTTTTTATACTGAAATTGTGGCAATATTTTCACATGAACTCTCCTTTATTGTTAACTTTGTAGCAGTGAAGAAGGACTGCATATCAAGATAACGTGAGATAAAAGCACTGTTTAGCTTAACTGAACAGCTGTTTTATGTATGTTACTGCCTTTGAATTTTATACCACTCAAGCTAAAGTTGTTTTTCCTTATTTTTTCTGACAAAAGCCGTAAGTTCTGCACCTGATTGAAGCTGATAGCAAATATATTTAGCTTGGCAAAGACAAGCTTTGCAGTTTGCCTCAAGATGATAATTCCACTTTAAAACAGGATCAGCTCAAATAACTTCTAACGTGCATTGACAAGTGTGGGAGGCAATTCTGATTGTGAAACAAGAGAAAGCAAAATCAGTTTAGAATACATTCAGATTCAATTTTGGTTTCTGAGAAATACCAACTCTTTATGTTCTTTACCGCTTACAGGTGACAAGGTCATCAGTGTCACAGTATCTGTGGCTCAGTCACAATGTGTGAGACATGCATAATAAGTTATGGATTGAGACGGTGTTTATAGCACCAAAGTTTAGTGATTCTTAAAATAGGAAATGGAAAATGTGAACTACTCCAAAAAGTATCTCTGCCCTTTTTTTAGCACATAAAGCCATGTCTGACCCAGTTCTCTTTGAAAACCTCCACATGGACTGCAGATAACACAAGATGCAATAAAAATGTCTTTAAAATTAGCCTTAAATAACAAATAAGGATATGTTTATTATACAGCAACTACCAAAAATAATAAATTACTGCAATAAATTACTGATTACAATAAAGCTAAGTATTTCACAAAATGTGTTCACAAACAATATTACTAAATACATAAAGAACAGAAAATTCCAACATGAGATAATGCCATTCAAGTTTTCCAAATTCCAATAGGTGATAACTTTTATAAGCTTGACACTAAGTGATATGCATCCATGAACCAAGCAATGGCAACAGGTATCTGGGTAATCTATTTCTATACATTTAAAGCTACTATTTCAAATGATTTCTGAAAGCAGCTTCTCTAGTGCGTAACCACCATTTATTAAAAAAGAAAAAGAAAGAAAGAAAACAAAACAAACCATGCAGCAAGAGTATAATCTGGTAGAAAAGGATGCAGAGAAGAGACTGGTCAGGCTTCAAAGAATATACAGCATATCTTTTCAATAACAAAAGATGCGTATTCAGTAGAAATCATATCGCTGTGCAAAGATGTGGGCCCTCAGGTGCAGTCAATGTATATTTATTCATTTAAGCTATTTGAATTTGTTAACTAGAGTAGAACACTGATCCTAAATGACCCAAGTTTTGTTTCACCCTGTGGAAAATATACAATACACACAAGAGATTCAATGCAATATGATGTGTACAATGATGTTAGAATAATGTAACAAGAAAGTAATCAGGTAACCAGTCACAGCGGTTAAGATAAATGGTTCCCCACAGAAAAAAATCCAATAAAGTCCAAAAAATAAAACAGCGGAGATTGGAGAACCAAACCACAACCAGGAAAAAACAGCATAAAACCTTTCTTTTATTGTGACTGTTTTCGCAGCTACATGAACTGCTTCATCAGACATCAACAAGAAAGTAAATACTGTGAAGCACTCAATATTTACTGCTGTCAGAAGTGTGGCCTTCACAGATGACAGAATGAAAGTTAGTCATCATTTTTGTTTTAAGGTCTGTGCGTTTTCATCTCTGTTAATTGTATCAGTCTAATACTTAGAGATGTCACATCCATTAAAACTGGAGAACATAAAAACAGACTTTCAAAGTAATTTTTCTTTTCTGAGAAAATGCTTACTTCCATTTTTGTTGGTGTAGAAACTATTTCAGGGTGATGAAATAAAGATTTCAGCACATTTCTAAGGGATATAAATCTACTCTGTTCCTGGTCTCATGATTTAGTAACAACCAGTGGCAGGCTTGGAAAGGTTTCCATGTGAAACAAATTACTTACTACCCAAGTAACTCTGGTTTGGAAGTAAGACTCACTGTATAGACTAAAATACTAAGTGTGGGGTGGAACTGCAACTTGAACAGGCCACTGTTGATGCACAAATGAAATTGTTGTGAAGGATGTGGGATAGTAATTCTGTATGGTTCACCTCAAAGACTGAAAATGTGGGAGTGGTCTCAGATACTTGATAACGCTGAGAAGATGAGCAAGGCTCCTTTGTATTATGCTTGTTTATATGAATGTATGCAGCTGTTAATCAAATGTTACAGTTGTTATTGTAATGGGTTTTTCAAAGTAAAGGCATGCAGTTTCATTCTCTTTAAATGCAGACTTTTGTTTTCCCTTCAGTAGCCTGTACATGTGATGGAAGAAGGCTCTACAGTGTGCAACACAGCTTTTGTTGTTGCTTTGGATTGAAAGGAATATGACAGATTGGCACTGCAACAGTAAAAGAAGTGTAGCTAAAAAAGGCAACATTTGTAAGATATTTAGGTTGGGCCAGATTAAGGTGAGTGCTGATGAAGCTGGAACTCCAGACCCACATGCTAAAACAGGTCCTTGTTCAGCCTTTTTTAATTATCTATATTAATGGTGAAGTGGAATGATTTCATTATTACTTTTATTTTTTTAATCTATTCATTGTGGTGCCTTAAAAGAATGAAATTTTTTTCACATTCTGTGATACCCAATACACAGATGTCCTGGCTGAAGATGAGGAGGTATTTAATTCTTAAAGTGAAATGTCACTTTAGGAAAAAGATAATTACTACTGAATTCTCTGATTACAAAATTCAGAGAGAAAAGGGCAGTTGTGATATCTGTAGTGCCACTGCAAACACTGCCGAAGTGTGGGGACCCCCATTTGGTGTGTAATTCTTGCATGCAGATTTCTGTGATAGCACAAATGAAAAGTCCATCATTATACTAATTTGTTTGACAGAAGTCATAGTGTCAGTCCTCGTGGTTTGCACTTATTAATGTGAAACTTTAATCTTGCTTATTAGAGACCAGTTATAAAAGCAAACTATTCAAAACTTTGTGTCTTACCTTTCTGGGAAAAATTAACAATAAATAACTGTTACAGTGACAATGTACAGTCTGATTTGAATCCTGATTCTGCAGTAGATTGTTTATATGTCAGTTGATTACAAAAGAGATGAAGATATTTTATCGGATATTTAGCACTTGAAGAGAGGTAATCATTATGGAAGCTGCATAGCTCAGACATTGAGGTATAATCTTCTCACTGCTATAGTGGTGCAGGTTGCAAGAAAAGAGTGTCCTTCCCTTCCATATAGGAAGGTACTAAAATAAAAAAACTACTTTTGATTCAGTTTTTCCTGTATGACTGAGGAATGCCAGGATATATTTTAAGTGGGAAAATATATTAAAGTGCTATGAGGAAAATGTTTTTAAGAATTATGTGTTGGAAATCCACAGGATTTTTAGTATGTATGCATATTAGGGAGGGGATTGGATATCAGCCAGTTAGTAGTCTGTGGAGTGCTATTGGCTAATTACTCACAACAGATGGTGTTGTATTTGTAAGTTATGACGTGTCTGTATTTATTAAATAGTAAACTTGCCTGATTGTGTCTATATGTTTTGGTAGTAGGGGTCATAGAGTGAGAGTAAGGCAGGAGACAAAAGAAGGCATGAAGGCCTTAAAAAAATGTCCTGGCTTACAGTATGCACACTAGGCTGACATGATCACTGGAAAATGTATACAAGTGAGTGTATATGTGTGCTTGTGTGTGTGTGTGTGTGTGTGTGTGTGTGTGTGTGTGTGTGTGTGTGTGCTCGTGCATGCATGCATGTATGCCTGTGTGTATGTGTGTGCATGTGTGCACATATGCATGTGTGTGTGTGTGTGTGTGTCTGTATGTGTGTGCATGTGTGCACGTGTGTGTGTGTGTATGTGTATGCATGTGTGTGTGTGTGTATGTGTGTGCATGTGTGCACTTGTGTGTGTGTGTGCATGTATGCCCATGAGTGTGTGTGTGTGTGTGTGTGTGTGTGTGCACATGTATGCATGTGTGTGTGTGTGTGTGTGTGTGTGCACATGTATGCATGTGTGTGTGTGTGTGTGTGTGTGTGTGCACATGTATGCATGTGTGTGTGTGTGTGTGTGTGTGTGTGCACATGTATGCATGTGTGTGTGTGTGTGTGTGTGTGTGTGTGTGTGTGCACATGTATGCATGTGTGTGTGTGTGTGTGTGTGTGTGCACATGTATGCATGTGTGTGTGTGTGTGTGTGTGTGTGTGTGCACATGTATGCATGTGTGTGTGTGTGTGTGTGTGTGTGTGTGCACATGTATGCATGTGTGTGTGTGTGCACATGTATGCATGTGTGTGTGTGTGTGTGTGTGTGTGTGTGTGTGTGTGTCTGTGTGTGTGTCTGTGTGTGTCTGTGTGTGTACGTGCACGTGTGTTTCATAGTTTAGTACTAGGCTATCTGCCCTGGGGCATTTGTAAGCCACCCCATGAAATGGTACAAAAATGTACAGAATAAATCTAGAATACTGTGCCTCTGTCTAGTAGTGACACAGTGAAGGTCCCCTTAAATAATAGAATTAGTTTACTGTGCCCCTGTCTAGCAGTGACACAGATGTGATCCCTGGGGTAAACGTACAATCTCCCATCCACTCATCAAGATTTCTCTTGAAGAGAGTCAGTGAGGGGCTCTGCCTAATACAAACTTGGATCCTGTTCCAAAGCAAGGGAAGCCACTGGGTTATGAATCTATTCCTCCAGCATGTCCTGTTCATACTTGTGCCGAGGTTTAAGTCTTTAGCTCTCGTGGTCCTGATGGATTTGGATTTTTTGAGGTGGAGCATGTCCATCAGATCCTGATTGGACATGGCCTTGTACGTCAGGCAGAGATCACCTCTGAGCAGGCAGTATGCTACTGAATAGAGCTGAAGTTTCTTTAGTCTGGCAGAATAAGACATATGTTGGAGACCCTTGATCCTTTTGGTGAGGTACTTTTGTGGTCTCTCCAGCTGTTGCAAGTGCCAGGTGAGGTACATACCAAATGGGGCATTGTACTCAATCATGGGTCTGATGAGGGAGGAATATAGGGGTACAATGACATCCTTGGATCTGGATTTGAAACCCTTCATGATGAGGTGTGCAAGGTAGAAATGTTTTTCTAACCACTTTGGCAACGTGGGTGTCAAATGAGAGGTCACTGTCTACTTGGGTCCCTAGGTCTCTGATTACTTTTTCCATACTCAGTGGGTTGATGTCTATGTGATAATTTGTGGGTACTTTGTTTTTTCCAAAAGGGATGACTATACATTTTTTGGCATTTAGTTTAAGGCCGTGACTACGGCACCAGTTGTCCGTTTCAGCGAGGCCTTTTTGTAGGATGTGTGTATCTGCTGGTGTATCGACTATGGCGCCTAGTTTGCAGTCATCTGCGAACTTTGTCAGCCACAGCCCTCCCATGTTTGCTTTAACATCTGAGAAATAAATGCCGAACAAGAGGGGTCCCAGGACAGATCCCTGTGGGACACCACTTGTGACTGACTTTGAGTCTGACATTGCTCCAGCGATTTTAACTTTATGGGTTCTGTCCTTTAGCCAGTTTGCAACCCATCTAGTGACATAAGGGTTTACTTTTAAGCTGTTTAGCTTATCTACGATGCCTGAGTGGGGTATTGTGTCGAAGGCCTTAGCCAAGTCCAGGTATGCTGTATGGACTGCTTTGCCCTCATCAATGGCTCTAGTGACTGTTTTGAAAAAGTCAACCAGGTTTAAAAGGCAGGATCTGCCCTTTACAAAGCCGAACTGGGTGGGGACAAGTGTCTGTAGGTCCCCTATGTCTCCGTTTATGAGTTCCATAATGATTCTTTCCATAGCTTTGCAGACCAGGCTAGTCAAGCTTATGGGGCGGTAGTTTCAGGGTCTGTAGAGGCACCCCTTGTGGAGTGGGACCACTGTTGCTGTACGCCAGTGTTCAGGTACATATCCCGAAGTAAGGCTAAGGTTAAATAGCATTTTTATGTGTGGGTTTAGCTCCTCTTGGAGTTCACGTAACAAGCACCCCGGGATACCGTCAGGTCCCATTGATGCTGTGTTTTTTGCTTTGTTTAGGGCGGTTCTCACTTGGACATCTGAGATGACAGGGAGATTACATTCAGCTGGGATAAGTATTTCTTCTTTTGGGGGTGAAGGAGGTGAGAAATTTGCACTGAACCTGTCAGCCAGAATGTTAGCAATATCTGTGGGTTCAGTGCATTTTTTGTTGTTGTGAACCAACTCTGAGCATATCTGAGGGTTTCCTACCAGGTTTCTAACATAGCTGAAGAAGGCTTTGTGGTTATCTTTAGTGTCCTTAGCGATTTTTCTCTCAAAGTTTGCCTTGGATGTTTTTATGAGAGAACGTAGTTTTCTGCTAATGTTGATCAGAGATGTCTTCCCTTCATGGGATTTCGCTCTGATGTGCAGTAGCTTCCTTCTTTTGTTATACAATTTGTTTATGGCTGAGGTCCACCAGACAGGACGCTTACATTTGGTGGAGAGGGACTTGGATTTGTTTGGGATTGCATGATCCATGCATTCTTGGAGATATCCATAGAAAGCATTTGTGAATGATTCGGCATTGTGGGATGTGGTATCCACTGGCACAGTGGGCTTAAAGGATATCATCTCAGTCTTAAGAAGAGTGAAGTCTGCTTTTGAGAAGTTTTTCACTGTGGTCTTTTGTGCTGGGGTGGAGGTGGGATATGTATATCCAGGGTGATTAGTTTGTGGTCAGATCTCACTAGTGAGGGGTATACTTCTGGTGTGGAGCATTTTGTCCCCATGTTTGTGATGATCAGGTCTGGTATATTATCTCCCCTAGTGGGAGAGGTGACTAGTTGTTCCAGTGCATTTGAATTTATGAATTCCAGGAACCTTTGGGCTAGGGTATAAGGGCTAGAATAATGTACCCAATCTATGTTTGGGTAGTTGAAGTCTCCCAGTATGATGGTATTTTGTGATACATTCATATCCTCCAATGTCTTCAGGAAGGCTGAGTGGGGTTCTTGAGATTGGGAGGGTGGTCTGTAACATGCTACCAGTTGTATAGCAGTTTTGCCTATGGTTAGTTGCACCTGTATGGTCTCTGATGCTTCATGTGTTGCTACTAACCTGGAGGTGTGGGTGTCCTTTATGAATATGGACACTCCCTCTCCCTTTGTGGTTCGGCCCGGGTTTTGGGGCTGAAAAGCATGATACGAGGTATAGCCTGGTAGTGCTGGGGTGTTCTCAGGAGCCTTGAACCAGGTTTCAGTTACTGCACAGACGTCGATGTTCTCCATGCTGAGGAGTGCATCAAGTGCCTGCATCTTGAGATTTCGACTTCTGGCATTGAGCAGCATTACCCTTAGTTTTTTTTCCATTTTTGTTTTCTAAGGAGGTGGGTTTGTCTTTTGAGCCTTGCCTAAAAAAGGCACTATGGGGGTGGCAAGAGCCTTAGCCAATATCCTGAAGCCCAATGGTGACAGGTGTAAGCCATCCCTTGCGAAGCAGCGTGGCTTGTCCAACATATCATCCCAGGCAGACAGACATTGGATCCCCTTAGAATGACACCAGTACTTGAGCCAATTGTTAAAGCTGATCATATTGTCTTTGTATTGTGGTATCATTCTTGGTGAGGGCAAGATGCTGCTCAGGATCAGGGTCATACCTACCTGGGCTACATAATCGGAGAGCTCCTCTATGTCTCTTTTCATGTAGTCCAGGGAGGTACATCTCAGGTCATTCATGCCAGCATGGACAATGACAGAGTCATATTTGTACTTGCTTTGGAGTGACCTGAGTGCGTGTGTTATGTTGAAGTTTTCATCTGTGCTCTGTACACCCACTTTATCAGTCAGTAAAATGGCACAGCATTTTCTGTTACAGACTAATAATTTTTAATGAAAGTGAGATATTAGTATTTTGTATCTATAAAATCGAAAGTCTGAATTTTAATGTTAAATTATTGCTGATATCCAGGGGAAAGTAAGGGAGTGAGTGTTATGGCTGAAACTGTGTGTGTGCGCATGCTCGCATGTGTTTGTGTGGTTTGCGTGTGTGCATGACAGCTTTAATGTGTGGACATTCTGTGTCATCACATCACTGTCAAAGTAGGTTTGTCCTATCAGAAGATATACAGATATAGTTGACTGGGACAGACTGTGTAAGCAAAGGGATTGAACTAGTGCTTGTGGTCATTTTCAAACACAGAGAAGGCAACACCCAGGTTTTGACTTGATAAGTATCAGTTTATAGGTTCATAGGTTCATAGGTTCATACTAGGCTATCTGCCCTAGGGCATTTATAAGCCTAGCCAGAGTGTGTTTGGCTTTCGCCACCCATTTTAAATTTATTTTGCTATGCCCTTTTTCGAGGTTGGTATACTGTGCCTCTGTCTAACAGTGACACAGAAGTGATACCCGGAGTAAACCTACGATCCCCCATCCACTCATCAAGATTCCTCTTGAAGAGAGTCAATGAGGGATTCTGCCTAACCTGGACTGGGATTTTATTCCAGAGTGAAGGGAGCCTCTGGGTTATGAATCTGTCCCTCCAGCATGTCCTATTTATTTCAGTGCTGAGATTCAAGTCTCTCGAGCGCGTAGCTCGATGGGATTTGGATTTCCTGAGGTGCAGCATGTCCATTAATTCCGGGTTGGACATGGCTTTATACGTCAGGCACAGATCGCCTCTGAGCATTATTATTACCTTTAGCTTATTACAAATGTTTTTAGATTCATTTAACAACACATATGCATTTTTTTTTCTTATACAGCCAAATGTGCACCACATAAAACTGTGCATGTGTGTTTTCATATTTATATGTATGTATATATCAGTCCAAATGGAAAGAGCAGCACTGGATGCAATTACAGAACCGCATTTAAATATATCCTTTTATTTTTCGATCGATAAATGATGTTTGAATTCAACTTGAAAAACGTCTTTCTTTCTTTATTTAACATTTGTTTACCTGGTCAGTGAACTGGTCTAAGGAACTTTTTCAGTCATAACCAGGGACAGAGAGGCCAGACTGTACAATTACACACAGAATGTGAATTATTTGCAATAGAAATTTACATATACATTGACAGTAACATAGTTACAGATATAGCGCATCACTGTGATTTTCATTTAGGAATACATGAGATAGGTACAGCTCCTTACTGACAATGCAACTTACTTTTCAACTCCAAAGCAGCCCTTCAATAAATATGATAAGAGGTGAAATAGTATACCTTATTTTATAGGTGCTTTCTAGCTCACATCTCTTAAGTACTTACAGGTATGCTGTTTTATCAGATTTTTTATATGAGTTAATGGTGAAGCTCTAGTAACTTGAGTATTAGTGCACAGAGGATGAGATGTGCTTTTTCTTGCGATTGAAGGGCTCTTCAATTTTTTTTATTCTTGTCCTCTGCTGTTGGTTGTATTTTCTTTGTCTGTTTGTACTACAGGAATTGTGGAATTCATTCTTTGTATTTAAATAAAAAAATATAGAGGTTACACGTGTGTAATATTATAAGATTTTTATATGTTGTAGTTTAAATCTAGTAGGTCCATTCACTTGTTATGTCTTCTGGGAGTTTTGCTCCAAATGGAAGGTGCATTTTTTAGAGAAGGGTTTTTCCAGTATTGGCTAATTTGTAAGGGGGACTGGCTAACTGAGTGCCGTCTGTATTTCAAAAAGTATAATTACAATCTGTGTTAAAAAGTGTGGTTCTTAAATATGGACATTATCCAGTATGAAGGAGCTTGTAATAATGGTGTTAAGCAGTAATTCGTGTTTTGTTGAAAATGTAAGCCATGTACCATTCCCTGTTGTAGTGCAGTAGTGTTCTCTATTTTAGGCTAGGCTGATGAAGTGCAGTATTTTATTCTTGGTGGTTTGTAATAATGTATTAGCACCCGAATTTGCAACACTAAGGGGCTTCAATATATAGTTATTACATAACTCAATTTAATATTGTTGTTTGATTCAGTACCAAAAAGAATATATAAACACATAAGCCCTACCGTAAGGCATTTAAATTATTTCTTAATTTTATATCTCCATCTAGTGGTTAATTTAGAAATGACATCCAATTCTAATATACATACTTGATTCAAGGTTACACACATGCCTGTTATTTTTATGAAATATAATTTAATTTTGGGGGATGAAATGTTTCCTAGTTAATAAACCACAGTTTATCTTTTCTTTTTTTCCTGATTAAAAACATAAAAAAAAAACTTTTTGCCAAGCTTATACAAGGTACTTCTTTTCTTTCCATATTGTAAAGCACTGTTGTGCAGAGACATGCTCTGTCTAAACTCATGTGTAGTTTGACCCACACAGAAAGCTCCACATGTACACTTAGCAAGATAAACAGTATTTTCTGAGGAGCAGGTAATTAAATATTTAATGTCATACATGTTCTTATTGTTTATAAATATAATTATTTTCTTTTTTGAAAACATATTGGCAGTTAGTGCAGTGACTACAAGGTGGGCATTCATTAACTCATTGACATCTATATGGTGTGGAATCTCACACCTTTAGCAGCCTACAGATATCTTGCATTATATAGCATTTAAAAAAAATAAACTTAAAATGCATAAAATAAACAAATTAATTTTTTTTGTGAATAATAACAGCTATGAAAACTGTACAATTAGCAATGTTATCAGTAAGAAGTACTCTTTATAGAGATAATAGTCAGTGCATTCATGGTATTTTCTAAAAATATTGTGATCTATTATAATATACACAAACCCCAAATTATATTGTTTAGAAACTTCACAAACAAATTTTCATATCTTGAAAACTGTAGCGCCTAGACATATATTGTTAGAATATTTATGTTAACTAGACATGAGCTTTTACATGACAACAAGAAATCCCTGTATAAGAGCATGTTTACTGAGACATTTACAGAAATATGAAAACATATGCTTAATTGTTTAATTAGCAATGCAAATAGGTCTGGACATCTCTCAAGCTGTGCAAGTTACAGTGCAAATATCAAAGACAGTTTTCTTCAACATCCATGGTTTCAATTAATGTCATTCACCATAGGTTCATTGGTTCATAGGATGATACTAGGCTATTGGCCCAGAGGGCCTTATAAGCCTAGCCAAGAATTTTGCCCATGTTGCCTCAAAGTCAGCACCTGTTTTACCTGTCCAGCAGGGACACAGGTGGGATCCCAGGGGTATATTTTCTGTTTCCCATCCAGTCGTCAGGTTCCTCTACTCTGCTTGACATGAAGAGAGAGTCTATTCCACAGATGGAGGAGTCTATGGAACACAAATCTATCCTGCCAATAAGTTCTATTAATGTCACAGACCAGTTAAGACCTTACTATTTTATCTGGTGACCCTGGCAATGTCATGAGAAACAGACATATATGATTTATTTGATAGGATCAATATAGAAGAAATGAACAGGTGGAGTAAACAAAATGGCTGCAAGTACCATTGCAACATAAAATTATCATATTTATGCTATCTATTATGGAATAAAAAAATGTTTGGTGAACATAAGAACAAGACATCATTGTTTTTTTTGCTATTGTGGTTTTAAGAATAAAATGATCCTGTCCTTTTTATTAGAGGTTTGTGCAATGAATCATCTTTATCTAAAGCCCAAATGGGGAGATAATAATAAGGTAAAGCTGAATCTACACATCGTCAGACAAGTGACACTGCCATGTTATTTTTTTTTTCCTAGCTGGAAATTACAGGATTTTAGAAAGGAACATACTTTAATGGAGAACAAAAATATATTTATGATGTGTTCTGCCCAAGAAGTAAATCATTCTTCACCTCTCTCTGCAAAATAGATCCCTTCCACTGCTTACTTGATTTTCACACAGAGGTCTTTGTGAATACTATCATTTGGTATCTTTTTCAGTGTTTCTCAGGCAGGTGTGTATGTGGAGGCAGATCTTCCTAGAATGAATATAGTCTGAACAAAATAATTTATATCTTGTGGTATTGTCAGCTGGCCCAACCTAGGTACCAGTGTGGGTAACAACAATGAATAAACTTGGGATAAGAAGAGCACAGCAGCAAATACCACTGCATATGGAAACTTAATGATGAGAAAAATTATAGAGTGCTGTCATACCCCTACTTAGTGAATAGTTCATAGGAAATTACTAGGCATTCTTTTCACAGAACATTACAAACCTGGCCAATAAACCATATGCAGATGTTCCTTACAACCTCAAAGAGGGCAACACAGGATAGAGTGGGGAGAGTCCGATGTTGTCTATCAAATTTTCTACATTTTCCTTGAAGATGGCAGGGATGGAACTCTATAACATACACTGGTCATTTATTCTAGAGGTGGATTTTATGCTGGGCTATGACTCTGTAACTCCTATGTGTCTTATTTATCTGTTGATGAAGGCTTAGTTCTTTAAACTAGATATTTAAAAAAATGTTCTGTGAAGGATTATGAGGTCAAGGAAGGTCAGGTCTTTCACGGCTCAAAATACTAGAACAGATTTGCACAGTTGAGTCTACAAGAGATTAAGTGCAGGGAAAGGGCTACCGATCTATTCTAATAATACAAGGTTGTGAGGCAATCCATCTTTTTAGTTAGGAATGTCTGTGTAAGCTCAAGCAGAATTATATGTTTGATAAATACATGCCAAAATGGGGATTATATTCAATAATTGGTCTGATTATAAATGACTAAAAGGAAATGAAGATGAACAATAAATCTACAGGAAATTACACAGTTTGCAAGTCACTATTTTTTTGAAATATTAAGTACATATGGAAATATTGCTTATGTTTATACAGTAAACTTTCAGTTAACTGGCATCAATGGGAATTGTTAGATGCCAGATAACTGTAGTTTCTGGTTGCTTGAGAGTTACAATTAAAATAGGCCTGACTAATACTGTACCTTATACTATTTGTTTGGTTTAACTTGTTCTCAGGTAGGGGAGAGAGGGAATTTATTTCTATCTTCCTTTTTAAAACTCTAAAAACGTAAGGTATGTTTCTGTGGGGAAAAACAAAATGCAACACATCAAAATTGTACTATATTTCTTCAATATTTTTTCTGGTTGCTTGAAAGTGCCGGTTGCTTGCATTTGGGTTAACTGAGAATTTACTGCAATTACTAACAAACAAGTAGCAATATTTCCAATATAGTATTATATAAACCAGCAATGACCATGAATTGTACTGTCTCCCCCATTGGTGTTTTACACCACGCACCTCAATAACATGTAGGTCTCTCAGTTATGAAAATATGAACATACATTTGAAAATCTTAATAAGTGGCAACTAAGAATCATTTCACCACTGCAGGACGTCTTAGACTAATGATCTTAGTGTCATTTTGTATCATTTTGTTAATAGCTGCTTGTCTTTTCTAATACTGCCTGTTATTAGCTGGCAAATCACTAGTTAAAGAAGCCAGACTCAAAAAAGTCCTGGAGACCATAAGAAGGTATGGGTGTGAACTGGAAGTACACAAAAAGGTGTTTTAGGCTTGAATGAGTGAATGGACCTCTCACTTGTATTTATAGTACTGGTCATTTTATCAGTGTACGTACGGTAAGCTGACTGTTGTCTCAAACTGAACCCTTTTCTATGTATAAACTCGCAGGTGGATGCCACTATAGCTGAAAAGAACTTATCTGATGTCAGAATAAGTTATCTTTCACATTTTAAACCAAGAGTCCAGGGGGATGTAAAAGATCCCATTGCACTTATCAAAAAGCATACAGGGAAGTTCCCTGGTACCCTAGCCAAATTTCCCCCTGTTACTATGATTGCCATCACAGGTCTCCTCTGAAAAGAGGCCATTGGCTTAGCAGGGCTAACTCAGCCAACAAAGTGTAAATAAATTAAAAAAATAAAATTATCAGTTGTATTCTTAATTTTATTTGTGGTATTCTCCAAAGTAATCAAAAATATCAGTGAATAGTGCAATCTGTACATCTTGCAGTCTTTGTATGTAAGTAAATTTTGTCAGGGAATCTGTTTCGCTCATCACTTAAGATCTAATACTTTATCCACCAGATAACCACTACTCAAAAATATCTCTATTAAGTCATTATACTGTGTAGGCATCTCCTTTTTTTCACTATAGATCCTGGAAACTCTCAACAATTACGAATAGGGAATATTAATATTCCCTATTACAAGGTTAGGATGACAACTCTTAGCATGCAAAAAAAAAAAAAAATTTTTGAAAATGCCTTATGATGAAAGTTAGTCCATTTAGTTCCATCGATAAGTTTGTGACATTAATTCCCAGGAAACTTGCAAACTGTTTCAAATGAAGATCCCCTTCCGCACCAGCTAACAATCAAACAATTCCATAAAACTATCTTGTTCAGAAACTTATTAGATGAATTATAAATAAAATTTCTTTCAACAGAAAAAAAAAACATAAACAGGTCAGCATAGTGGGGGCAAATGTCACCCGCATTGCTGTACCTCTCAACTGCTAATGATCTTTCCCGTAATAAAGGCATTTTTCTACAGTTTACAATAACACCTGTGAAATTCTACAAAATATTCAGGATATAACTCACTCAACCAATACTGTATTACCTCCATGCCCATTTCCATGAGGTATCAATGTTTAATGGCTTTTAACATCCAATGTGCATAAACATAGCTCTCCTTCCAACAGTAAGCTATCCATCACTAATGAAAAACAGGGCCGAGTCATTAATACATGCTGCAACCTATGCTAACAATGGTTTTAAACTGAATTCTAAAAATTCACAAAGCGTATCTGTCAATGCACCACAACCTGTAGCCCCTGCTTGTCCTAGAGTAGCAGACAGAGTCTTATGTATCTTAGGGAAGATGGAAATTCTGAATAATAGATTCTGACACCATCATTTAATTTTAATGAGTCAGAAATAGTTTAAATATGTATATTAAGGAATATTAACTTCTCAGTGTTTACATATTCTTATATATGATATTAATTCTTGTAAGAATATTACATTCTTCTTTAGTGTTAATTTTTATGTCTTAAATATATATATTGCATAAAAAAGAAAAGAATAATGTTGTTTTTATGCTGAATCAAACATCATTTATGAGTTGAGAAAGACAACTGTTATATTTAAAAAAAGTATAAATGCTGTTGATTTATGTGTCAATTTATTTAATTATTACTCATGAAGCCGGTTGGCGAAACCTGGTTTGCATTAAACACGGTGGCAGAATTACACTTGTTGCTGGTGTTTTCTTTTGAATTTATTTGTATGCATAATGCATCTTTTATTCACCATATAGCAAAGTCTGGTGCATTATTTATATATTTATATATCTATCTATGTGTATATATGTACATATATATATATATATATATATATATATATATATATATATATATATATATATATATATATATATATGTATACACATATGGGTCTACTTCACATCACTGAAATCCCATTTTACTGACTTTCATTTTTCTCATTTCACTGAGACCAAATCACCTAAATTTCAGAAAACTGACAACTCTTTTCACTAAATCTCATTTCACTGACAGCTTACAATGCTAAATTTCGAAAGACTAAATGGGAAATCATAGACAAACACACTCACAACACTAATGGCTACCACTTTCCACAACTTAAAAACTACTTACTTACTTATCCTCTTAATTTTAACCAGACAATATAAAACCAAACTAAGTGTGGGGCTACGCCACCCACACCCCCCAACATGGGGGGCTATGCCCCCCACACCCCCTAACTATATATACTAACTCCAGGATTGCACTACAGTGGGAAAATGGGCATATACCTTTTACTTGCATCACAGTACACTACACACTGTCACTACTGCTGGGAATGCACAAAACAACCGTCATATTGCTTTAGATACTTCTCATACAAATGTAAAGATACATACCCACATTTAAAAACACTACAACGTCATTTTTTACATTACTATCGGTATTCTGACACTCCACAATGAAAGTTACAGAAATTCTTCCCATCATAAACAAGTTAAGGGAAAATAGAAACCAACATCAGGTCTATAGCTTACAATTCAGTGAAATGAGATTCAGTCAAATGAATTTTCAGTATTTTGAAAACGAGGAGATTTGGTCTCGGTGAAATGAATTTCAGTGATCTAATGTTCTTCTTTTGGCTTTTCCCGGTTAGGGGTCGCCACAGCGGAATTCCGGTCCGCTAATAATTGGCAGTAGATTTTTTACGGGTGCCGAGGTGCCAGCTCGATGCCCAACCTTCAACGAAGGCACAGACATTCTACGCATGTCTTTCGAACACCAATCAACCCCGGGGAGGATATGCAGACTCCACACAGAAGGCGCTCCAGCCAAGAATCGAATGGGAGAACCTCTTGCTGTGAGGCAACAACGTTACTGCTGCACCACCGCGGCTTAATTTCAGTGATCTAATGTAGACCTATATAATATATATATATATATATATATATATATATATATATATATATATATACACACACACACACACACACACACACACACACACACACACATAGGTGTAGTTAAAATTATCTAATCAGCAAAATACAGACACCACAAATATTGCCACAAAAGTATGCAAACTCAAAAATATTTAAGCACAAAATACTGACAAAGTTAAAAATCAAAGTTATACGAAGGATTAGTTTATGCCCTTTCCCAGCACTGAGCAACATTAGAACTGGTATATGTAAATAGCAGGGGAGAGGGGAGGGTGCAATCTTTTACACTGGGGATGTAGAGAAGGGGGACTTACCAAGATTTTAGACACACAGCACCATCCAGTGTAACAGCCAACAGCAACAAAAATTCAGACCACTGCAGAAATATCCAAAAGCAGGTTTACTATTAGAACAACTAGTAAAAACAATGAATATGGTTAGCGCTTTCGTGGTCTCAAACACCACTTCTTCAGTCCTTCATAAAAAATTCTTTACTCTAACACCTTCTTTTAAACCAATTCATACAGTCATAAACCTATAAACAAGCTTACTCAATTAAACCCAACTTTCAAGTGTTTAACCCTTGCCTGTCCAATATTTTAAATTACATTTGCTCAAGCAACTGCCTATATACACATGCTCCATAATCTCATCTGCCCCTTTAAAAAAAACAAAGTAAAACATCATTTTTTGCGGGGGGCAGTATCCCTGTGCCCCACACTCCAGTTAATTATATATATGGCATTAAATATACTGACCCCAAGGATATTGCCAATATCCTGGCAGATAAGTTCAGTGCCAACTTCATCCCCCTCTCACCCCCTAAATGGCCCATCTCAATACCGGTAGATTGCTAAATTCCAGTAATAATGGCCACACAAGTAAAAAGCTAAGAATACAGCATCCATGGGACCAGATGACATATCGGGCTGTGTACTACATGAACTACAAAATGAACTTGCACCTCACCTAAGTGTCATGTTTAATCATAGCCTCACCTCAGGCTTTTTGTCCGCTGAGTAGCACACAGCTGCAGTTATCCCACTCCACAAGAGGGGATCCATCTTGGATCCCGGAAACTACCTCCCCATCAGTCTGAAGAGCCTGATCTGCAAGACCATGGAACGTATTATCATGGAACTTATAAGCAAAGACATTGGCAACCTTCAAACACTGGACCCCACCCAGTTTGGGTTCGTGAAGGGCCAATCTTGTCTCCTGAACCTGATTGACTTCTTTGAATCAGTCTCCAGAGCTGTGGATGAGGGTAAGGCGGTCCACACAGCCTAACTGGACCTCGCCAAGGCCTATGACACCATCCCCCACTGTGGAATCATAGATAGACTTACTAAGCTGAGCATTAATCCCTATGTCACTTGATGGGTTGCCAACTGGCTTACTGACAGAACCCACACTGTAGCTCCAAATCCAGCTCCAGACAAGTGGAGTACCTCAGGGTTCAGTCCTGGGACCGATCTTGTTTGGCATCTACTTCTCTGTAGTACAGGCCAACACTAAGGGACTCTGGCTAACAAAGTTTGCAGATACCTGCAAAACTGGGAGCCATTACTGAATCCCCAAATTATGTGGATATTCTTCAAAAGGGCCTTACAGAAACAGATGCTTGTTGCCAGAGCCATGGGCTCAAGCTTAATGCCAGGAAATGTATAGTTATCCCCTTTGGGAAAAAACATGTATCCGTGAATTACCATATAGGTGGTAGTGCACTAAACACTGAAAGTGTGATAAGAGACTTAGGGATACAGGTGGACAGTGGTCTCACCTTCGATAACCACATCACCACAACAGTCAGGAAATCCTTCTATGTGGCACACTTCATCACTAAGGGCTTATCATCCAGAAAAAAGGAGGTCATTGTCCCACTGTACTCATCTCTCATTAGACCCATTATAGAATACAATGCCCCATTTGGTATGTACCTCTCAAGACATCTGCAACAACTGGAAAGGCCGCAGAAATAACTCACTAAAAAAATCACAGGCTTAAAGCAGATGACCTACACTGACCGCCTTAAAACTTTCCAGCTATACTCTGTCGCATATCATCTACTCAGAGGCGATCTCTGCTTAACATACAAGGCCATGTCAAACCCAGAGCTGTTGGACATGCTACACAAAGAAATTCCAATCCCTCAGAGCCACATGCTCCAGTGATCTAAAACTTGTCATCACAATAAGCAAAACATACTGGAGGGATAGGTTCCTGACCCAGAGACTCCCCAGACTCTGGAATAGACATGTCAAGCAGAGCACCTCTTTGGCCCTCTTCAAAAGGAACTTTGATGATTGGATGGAAGAAAGGAAATTCACTCCGGGGATCATGTCAGTTGCCCTGCTAGACAGGGGTCCAGGGAAATAAATATTGTGGAAAGAAATAGCCAGGGAATTGTTATGGCTAGGCTTGTGTAGGCACTAGGCCAAAAGCCTAGTACCAACCTATGAACTTAGGAACCTATACTAACTCTGAGATTGCCCAATCTCTGAAAAAGGCATATTTCTATACCCCAAGAATTGTGTGTTCTTACACACCTGTTGACCATCCATGTGGCTGACTATATATTGTCAACCAAACAGATGTCAACCAAAGATGGATTTGTCTATATCCAGTTCCCTTGTATATATATATATATATATATATATATATATATATATATATATATATATATATGGGCCCCCTTTAGAAACCCAAAGTCCCACTTACCCGAAACCCAAAATAGCAAGATGAAAATCCCAACATCCCAAAAGACCAACCGTCCAGAACACCAACAAATCACTAATGATAAGTAACCACTTAGCCAGCATGCTGACCTTTGCCCCTTACTTCTGTGGTAGTGCGATCTCGGAGTTGGTATATTTAGTTTGGGGAGTGTGGGTTTTCTGCTCTTCAGTTTTAGTGTGTTTGCTGGTTGGGTGATCAGTTACTTACTGTTAGTGTTTTGTCGATGTTCCGGGTGGTTGGTCTTCTGGGATATCGGGATTTTCGTCTCATTCTTTTAGGTTTCAGGTAAGTGGGATTTTGGGTTTCTGAAGGGGATATATATATATATATATATATATATATATATATATATGTGTGTGTAAAATGTTTTTCATGTTGAATCAATATGTATACATATTTATACATATATGTATAAATATGTATACATGTTTATATAAATATGTATACATGTTTATACATATATGTACAAATATGCATATCTGCAAACACATACATGTGAGCATGTGTTCAGACTTAAAAATTCAACGATTTTCCAGAAACCACAAGTTTTATAAGGAACAGACCAAAAATATGAGGCAAAATCTGGATATTCTGCAAAATCTGGACAATTGACAGGTATGTTCTAGAAGTGAATTGCAATTATTTACATCTTGTTTATGTTTTTTTTCTTTTGTTACTTAATTTAACATTAATATACATTTACACTGCCAAAACAGAATTATCACAAATTGATTTTTCATGTTTATGCACAATAACATTTTTTTCTGAGAGTGTTTTTCCATAATCTTTTCTAAACTATTTATAGCTAGTTTCAAACAAGAGGTTTTAATACTCTCTGCATTTCAGGACATCACCTTTTCCTGGGTTCTGCAAACCCGTGATCATCTTAAATGCATTTCTTTCTCTTTTACGGATTGAACAAGACCCAAACTATTAGTATTTTGTTAATATTACTATCATCCACACCTTGCAACATTTCCTTCTTCCTTCACTTCTAGCCCATGGGTATGCTTGTCTCTCATAAAAGTGTGATCTTCTTCAGTCCCAGTCTCTACTGTTAATATATAGCATTATTTCAGGCTCAGCATACCATTAAATAGTTTAAATCTAAGGGTTATGCCCTAATGATACATCCTTTCATGTTAATTAAACAGTTTCAGACTCATAATTTCATTACATTCCTTAACTTCCATACACTGAAGCTTGATGAAGTGAATGGAACACCACAATTACCCACTGACTTTGGGGAAAAGACACCTTTCTAATGTAAAAATAAATAATCTTTCAGCACTTTTAAGCTTTCTAGTCTCATTACAGTGCACAGACAGTGACTGCTATGGACTAGTGGAAAGAAGCTGAAGCAGTTTTGAGAGTAGAAGTACAATTCGTCCTGCACCACTTTTGTTTTGTGTGTGGCAGGGTGAACTGTATTATAGAATCTTACAGGATCAAATATGCACGTTACTTTGGTCACTGCAAGTGAGCTGTGGGTAAGTGTACTAATGCTTTTAAGGCTGTAACAGACTTTGCACTCCTACACTTTTTTCTGTAAGTAGAAGTACATTGGAGCAGCAAAAGTACTATGTTAGCAATAATGCCCAAGAAAATGGGCATTACGGGGAAATAACAGACCATCAAGAGGTGTTGTGAGGCCTGGCATCTCTGGTATCAGGCTTTAATACCCCTGGAAGATCTATTATTTCCCTGTAATATGTACCCTGGAGGATGCCACTGGGCTTAGATAATGGAATGTTAATTTGTTTTGTATTTATTTTAGTATGTACATTTTTATGCATTTTTGATGTTCTACATACTGATCATGGTTGCAGTAGCCTTAGCCAAGGATATATCAGCCTGCTGGCTTCCAAAGCTTCAGAGTACCTGCCACATGCTCAAACTGACTAAAAAACAAGCTTAGGTACAAAGCCCTTCAGAGCTTTGCTTCTGCTGAAAAGTATGCTCCTCTGAGGTTTTTGAGGATCAGTGCTTGGGCTTGTGTTTTCATTTGCTGGCAGATTAGTTCCCTTAGGAGAAAAAATTCCATTTTCTTAACTTTGTTGATGTTTTAGAACTTTCAAAGAAGTTACTTTAAAGCTAGGAGTGATGTGTGTTGATTATATCTAGACGGTACCATACTTTTAAGCACAGTGCTCTTTTATGTCTGTCTGTTTAAAAGTGGTGTAAAGTAACTAAAACTTTTTTTGGTGGAGAAATTATTTTACTTTTGTGGGGTTGGAATAGTATTTTAAAGTGCTCTTTACTGTGTTTTTCTGCCAAAAAAGTAACTTTTGTGGACTGGTAGTGTTTACCAGCAAATACTATTTGCCTTCCTGGGAAAAAGGCACCATATTCAGTTTGAACATGTAACAGACTACCTGCCGATGGTCAGTCCTTCTTCCAGCCACAAAAAGAAAAAGAAAAAAAGCAAACAGCCTTTGCCACTAAAGCAAGTTAGCAATTTGCCTCAGATGCAGGTGGGTGACTCTGCTGTGGACATTTGTTGTACCTCACATCACTCATCTTTTATTCCAGATCCCTCTGGTGTAGCAACTACAGGCACTATGGACCAGGAGTTAGCAACACCATCTGCGGCTGTTGGGGTCTCCTCAGTGGACAAGGGAGAGCTACTCTTGTCAGTCTTGGAAGAGGAGGGTAGAAGGAATGTTTTCCTGCTGTCAGAATGCTGTGCCCATGCCTGGGGAAGCTGCTGCTGCTGCTGTGATTAGTAACATGATTGGCCCTAATTATGTTACTATGTGTCTATTTCTCCTCGATGTTCTTTGGAAAGGAGTAGTTTATTGGGTCTGGCTCAAGGTTTAATTCAAGCTATTGATCCCTCTTGTAAATTAGTTTCTAGTAAAAGAAACAGGGATTCAATTTTTTAGGTTCATATGTAAGCAATAGGCTAGCTGCCATGTGGGACATTTTAAGCCTATCTAATTTCCCCTAAATATGAGAACCAAATGCTACACCTTGTATCTACGAGATAAACACCTTAACCATTATGCTAAACCTCCAACATTTTTTCCTGAAGAGATTCAAGCTTCTGAATCTGAAGAGAAAAATTCAGTGAGGGATGCAGGGTTTTTTCCTCTGATTTCTGATCCAGACTCAGTTTCTGAGTCTTCCTTTGGGGGTTTCGCTTTCTCAGAGATTATTGATAGAATGTGCCTGTGTTTTCAATAGAAGAAGACTGAGGCTTCTCAGTCCCTCAGAAACTAACCTACACTCATTCCTCCTGTTATAGCTGCTTTAGAGGATGTGCATATTACTGCCAGTAATTTTTCTCATAGTCACTCAGCTGCCCCTAAAAGGGCAGATAGAATATATAAAGGTCCTTGGTCTTTTAAATTTTTATACATTATTCCCAAACCTGACCCCTTAGCTATAGCTTTAGTTAATCCAACTGATGATAAACTCTTAGTTAATTCCAATCCTATTTTTTCTAACAAAGATGGGAAAACTAGTGATAGATATGGGGAATAATGTATACTTCTGCAACTTTGATTTTCTGAATTTTGAACTGTCAGGCTCATATCTTAAAATTTGTTCTGATAAATTATGAAAGTAGGAGGAATGTTTTATCTGCACTTTCTTCTTGCGATGAGACATCTGCTTTAAATAACTTGGCTTCTTCTATTGCAGGTCACTATTCACTGTTTAAAGTGTATATATTACTATGTTGATATGTCTTCCAGGCCTATGACCAGTGGTACTGTTTTAAAAAGGTCTGCATGGCTGCATTCACAGAACCTCTCAGATGATGTTAAAAATTAGATTTTAAATTCTCCCTTGGATAGAGACTTTATGTTGGCCCCTCTGCTGCTGAGGTGATCAAAAAGTGTGATGAAAGGGCCAAACTGATTCAGGGAATTTCCAAGATTTTTCAGTCCTCCTTTCCAAAATTTTCCAAGGGATTTTTTTTGTCTCCTCATCTAATTTTGGCAAAAAAACAGAACAAGCAGTCTCAGCAAAATACAAGTGAACAGACATTTAAGAAGAAATGGCAAGGTGGTTCCAAAGAAGTCTCAAACCTCCTAAAACCAAGGACAGTCCAACAAGTCTGAATGACTATTCAGGAGACCATGTGAACCTCTCTCACTCTGGTCCTTTTTTTACAGGCAGTCTGAATCTCCATTTTTTTCTCTTGGTCTTTCAGACAAATGGATTCTGAAAATTATTCATAAAGGGTGCAGATGGCTGTGGGAGAAACTACTTCCTTTCCAGTGGGATGTCATTTCTCATCCTTCATACCAGACTCTTGTTTTCAATGGTTCTTCATCACATACTGTCCCAAGGAGTGAGAACCAGGTCCTCCTTCACTGGTGGGGAAGGGACTTTATTCAAGTATATTCCTTTTGTCAAAGAATGAAAGTTCTTGGAAACCAGTTTTAGATCTTTCTTTCGTAAACCTATTTGTGATAGTGCCAAAATTCAAAATGATGTCACTTTACAACCTGTTACCTGTTCTTCCTCTTTGGAGTTTCCTGAAACACTAGACTTAAAAGATGCTTATCAGCACATCCTATTCATTCAGATATAAAATTGTTTCTCTAGGTTCTGTGTGTCTGGATCACATTATCCGCTCTCTGCTTTACTTTTGAGACTATCCACTGCACCACAAATGTTCACAAAGTGTCTAGCTCCAGTTATAGCTCGTTGCAGGCTACAGAAAAACAAAAAAGCTGGAACAATTCATTTGTACATTTTCTTGAACAGAGGATAAGGAAATGCAATGTGCATAGAATAAGTATCTCATTGACACATTTTAGATAGTATCCCGAAAAGACTTTTAACAAGCAATACAATGTCAGAATATAACAAAGTTACTAAAGTTCATGAACAGGTATTCTAGGTATGTCTAACAAGTTAAGCTGCAGGGAAAGACCTGCACAGGCTTCCAGCCTAGTATCTTTATCATATAATTGCTCTTTTCTTTACATTCAATATTCTTTTGTTTTTCATAAAAAAGAAAGACTACAGACCATAGCTTTACATTTCTGACAGTTGTGTAAGAAAAAGAATAGAGTATTTAACACAATACCAACAATAAGAATACCTAATACTAGCTAACAGTTAGATGATAGGCCATTATTCATGACAAATAACAGACTCTCCATTACACAGGCTTAAGAAATAAAAGCAATATGTGTAGCTGAGAGGTAAGAACTTACTCATGTTAACAGCTTTTGCTGTGGACAGATTACATCCAGAACCACATAATAGCACAGGTGTCACAGGACACATTTCATTATCCCCCAGATTTAATAAAATCCATGTAGGCATAGTGTAGAGCCTACATGGAAGTTATCACATCTGTGTATGCAGTTCTCTTTCGTTAGTGCACCATATATATTAATGATGGCACGTTGCTGAGGGAGAGCTGTGCAACACGGTTATTGAATCAGTGTAAGGAGTTTGTCATTAACTGTGTCTGCAGATGAGTAACACACCCCCTACACTGTCCAAGTGCATGATATCAATGTATATAAGTGTTTTTTTTTAAGTTTGTGCAGCAGGGGCGGCTCGTGGCATCGGGCTGCCGGACTGCAGCCCCCTCAAATTAAAAAAGAAAACAAAAAAAAAAAAAAAAAAAAATATTTTTTTAAATTTTCGCGGACTTCACGCATGCGCAGTAGTCCCGACTACCGTCGGTCTATGCGCATGCTCACGGCAGTCCGGCAGGACCCATAGAGGGATGCAAGGAGACGTCTGTGCACTTTTAAAGTGCACAGACACGCTGAGAGGATACATCGCATCCGGACTGCAGCAGCAACAGCCAGAACACTCTCGGGAGGGAGCTTGGGATCTTGTCGTCGGGAAGGAGCTTTACTGGGATCTCGCGGGTCTTTGTGAGTATTGCGCGGGCAGGATATGGTATGGAGAACAGACAGGTAAGTGTATGGTGCATTTTACTTTATGTGTTGGTGCTTGTAACTGGAGTTGTGTATGTGTTTGCTGGTGCTTAACTGGAGTTGTGTATGTGTTTGCTGGTGCTTGTAACTGGAGGGGGGGGGGTGTGTGTGTGTGTGTGTGTGTGAAAATGCCCCAGGTGCTCATGGTGGTGTGGTAGGGAATACCTCAAGCTTGAACCCTGTACCCTGTATGCAGGTGTTAAAGACTTGAGTTCCCTACCCACCACCATTTGTAAAAAAATTGCAGATTTTTGCCTCATATTTGATCTGAGCTGTTCCTCATAATATCTGTGGTTTGTAAATGTTGCAATGCTTGATATTTGATGGTGTAGTAGTAGCATTGTTGCCTCACAGCTGCAGGTTCTCAGGTTTGATTCTTGGCTGGGGTTCCTTCTTTGTGGGGTCCGTATCTTCTCCCTGTGTTTGTGTGGGTTTGCTTTTGTGTCCTCCCATGTTACAAAGACATGTCTGCATTATTTCTTCCTGGGCCTCTGCTGAAAATTGTTTTTTTGTTCCAAGTCAGACTGCCCTGATTAACAAATGTTAAATAAAATTGACAGGCATTTGAATTTCAGACTTCAGGTTTCTGAATGTTTAATTCCTCAGATTTGATGGTGCAGTGGTAGTATTATTGCCTCACAGCTATAGGTTTTCTGGTTTGATTCTTGGTTGGGGTGGCTTCTGTGTGGAGTCTGCATCTCCTCCCTGTGTTTGTGTGGATTTCCTCTGGTGCCCTGCCATTTTACAAAGACGTCTCTGCAGTATTAATTCCTGCGTCTCTGCTGAAAATTGTTTTTGTTCTGTCCGCAGTAAAATTGACCGGCATTTGAATTTCAGACTTCAGGTTTCTGAATGTTTAATTCCTTGCAGATTTGATGGTGCAGTGGTAGTATTGTTGCCTCACAGCTATAGGTTTTCTGGTTTGATTCTTGGTATGGGGTGGCTTCTGTGTGGAGTCTGCATCTCCTCCCTGTGTTTGTGTGGATTTCCTCTGGTGCCCTGCCATTTTACAAAGACGTGTCTGCAGTATTAATTCCTGCGTCTCTGCTGAAAATTGTTTTTGTTCTGTCCGCAGTAAAATTGACTGGCATTTGAATATCAGACTTCAGGTTTCTGAATGTTTAATTCCTTGCAGATTTGATGGTGCAGTGGTAGTATTGTTGCCTCACAGCTATAGGTTTTCTGGTTTGATTCTTGGTTGGGGTGGCTTCTGTGTGGAGTCTGCATCTCCTCCCTGTGTTTGTGTGGATTTCCTCTGGTGCCCTGCCATTTTACAAAGACGTGTCTGCAGTATTAATTCCTGCGTCTCTGCTGAAAATTGTTTTTGTTCTGTCCGCAGTAAAATTGACCGGCATTTGAATTTCAGACTTCAGGTTTCTGAATGTTTAATTCATTGCAGATTTGATGGTGCAGTGGTAGTATTGTTGCCTCACAGCTATAGGTTTTCTGGTTTGATTCTTGGTTGGGGTGGCTTCTGTGTAGAGTCTGCATCTCCTCCCTGTGTTTGTGTGGATTTGCTCTGGTGCCCTGCCATTTTACAAAGACGTGTCTGCAGTATTAATCCTCGTCTCTGCTGAAAATTGTTTTGTTCTGTCCGCAGTAAAATTGACCGGCATTTGAATTTCAGACTTCAGGTTTCTGAATGTTTAATTCCTTGCAGATTTGATGGTGCAGTGGTAGTATTGTTGCCTCACAGCTATAGGTTTTCTGGTTTGATTCTTGGTTGGGGTGGCTTCTGTGTGGAGTCTGCATCTCCTCCCTGTGTTTGTGTGGATTTGCTCTGGTGCCCTGCCATTTTACAAAGATGTGTCTGCAGTATTAATCCTACGTCTCTGCTGAAAATTGGTTTTGTTCTGTCCGCAGTAAAATTGACCGGCATTTGAATTTCAAACTTCATGTTCTTCAGAATACATAGTAGCACAACCTTTTTTTTCTAGCAATTTTCTAAGTTTATAAGATGAATATTTTAAATTTGTCCCTATTTTTGGGACTGTATTCCCCCATTATTGGCTTCGTCCAGGTTTTTGTGCTAAGGTTGACAGCTATGGCAAGAACTGAATTCACTGAATATGGACTGTAGAATTGTGCATATTTACTGATAAAGGTGCACTGTAGAATTGTGCATATTTACTGATAATGGTGGACTGTAGAATTGTGCATATTTACTAATAATGGTGGACTGTAGAATTGTGCATATTTACTAATAATGGTGGACTGTGGAATTGTGCATATTTACTAATAATGGTGGACTGTAGAATTGTGTATATTTACTAATAATGGTGGACTGTGGAAGTCTGAGTAGACTTTTTATGATAAATGTTCTCAACTGGGCAGTTTTGCCATTATGGGTGCATATGTTTTGTTTCATTGCTTACTGGAAAAATGTTCAAAACAAATTTAAAACACCCTCTAACAAGTGTACTGTATTGTACAAGGAATATAATTTTTAGTACAATGAGGAAGGTGTATCAAAGAGCACATGTATGTTTCATATGCAAGGGGCCTATGATTCGAAAACAGCCCAAAATTAATCTTTATCTGCCACTGGCAAAATGTATTTTCTTTGAATGTGGGTTTCAATGCTGTTTCAATGAATGTGAGTTTCAAGGGCAGAGAAGTTTTAATGCTAAGTTTTCATTGTGAGACTGCATTGCTTTGTTTAACAGATGACTTAATGTTTGTGCTGTAAAATACAAAATAAAACTTTCAAATGAAGTCCAATCATTGAAGTAAAGCAGTATGCACATTAGTGTTTATGGTAAATGGAGTGAAATAGCCAAGTAATGGTTAATTGGAATGGCTGCAGAGGCTCCAGTTCAACCATTATTTTGTCAGGGGAAGGGCAGCAAACTCAGACAGGCCCAGCTGAACTATACCTCCCAACTGTCCAGATTTTCAAAGAATGAATAGATTTTGCTTTTATTTTTGGTTTGTTGTTCATAAAATTTGTAGTTTTAATTCCTAAATGATTTGCCAGAAGTCACTAAATAATAAGTTTCAGACTTCATAACCTTCATAAAAATGCATGTTAAAGTAAGAGCCGTTCTATCAACTGTTTCAATTTATACAAGAGCAATTTTTAGTACTGTTTATATGTGCCCCAATATATTTGGCCTTGTTCAGATTTACTGCATTAACAGGTTGAGAGGTACATGCAAATAAATTGCTTTATAGAATTAGGCATAGCCAACCTCTCAACTGTCCCCAATTTTTGGCTCAAAATGTTGCTCTTCCCCTAATAATCCCTCCATAAAATAGCAATTTTGGAAGAAAACATGGAGGGTTTACAATTAAGAAATAACTGTAATAATCAAAGTTATAGATTACTTGAAATGCATGTAGATTCTTTTATTTTGTCAGCTGCTCAAGGTAGCAGTACTAATATTAAAGTGTCCCTTCTTTGACAGGTAGAAGCTGTATTGTGTGTCTATTTTATATTTTTGCATCACATTTTTGGTCCATTTTTCATAAAATTGTGTTTTTGGCAAATTAGTGACAAATCACTAAAGACTGAAGTTAGAAAATGACAGACATTTGAGTTTCAGATTTTATACCCTTCAGAAAATTCATACTAATGCAAGACCTATTCTATTATCTTTCTAAGTTTATTAGAGAAATATTTAAAATTGTCCTTATTGTTGTGCCTTTGTCCCACTTCTGTGTATGGCTTTGTCCAGATTTCTTGCTCTTGAGGTTGAGAGGTATGACAAATGTGTCAGGGCCATCACAGTCAGCCAGAGAGATTTCAAATTGTGACATGCTTGTTGCACCCCACTCCCCATGTAGTGACTCTGGATGTGTCCAAGCAAGGCAAGGAGTAGTTGTATCTACCTTGGATGGGGAGGACACACTGCATAAGTACTACAGTGGCTTTTCATCTGTCCTTGATTTTGCAGAATGGTCTGGTTTCTGTCATATTTTTGTACTGTTGATTTATGCTTATTACTCAGATTTATGCTTATTACTCAAAGTGCCTGTTGCTCTGTGTTCAAGTAGCAATGCTTTAATGACCATAAGGTAAGCTTGTCTGACATCGTAAGATGCAAGTAAGCTTTAATAAGCATACTGTTAAAGAATTGCCAACATTGAAAGCCTTTCTGTTGTTGCCATGCAGAGAATACTTGACTAGATAATGTATAAGCCTTGGGTATTAAAGGACAGGATTCCATTATTTTAAAAAGCTCATTACACTTGTTGGAGACTTCTAGTCATCTCTACAGACTTTACCCGTAAACTAAACAGAATGCCAATCATGTGTGGTCCATAACCTGTACAGTAATCCTTTAAGCAATGTATCTTGAGCTTGTTTCTTGTTTGCTTTTCATTTTTACTTTTATGATGATTTCCCCATGAAACAAGTTGTCAGGCAGCAGGTCTTTTTTGGATAAGAAACATTTTTACAAGTGGTGGCATCACATAGATTTCTACTTTCAGCATGTTGCTTGGTACTTTAATAAAGCTGAATATATTATAATGAGAACTGCAGTGCAAGGAGAAGTGGTTTGAGTTGAGTGCTTCTGGTTTTTCTTATACTTGATTTTGACTGGCATTTCAGTAATGTATTTAAAAAGTAATTTATTTTTTCATGCCTCACAACCTTTTGTTTCCATCTAGATATTAAGTAAGCTGTCATGCAGCCAATGCATTGAAATATTTTTATTCTTCTACACTTATTTTTGTCTTGATTGGACTTTCATAATGATGGTTTGCCACCCAGGGCAGCGTATTTAATTAAAGTTAATTTTTTGTGGTTTTGTGCATAGCTCCTCCCCTTTATGGTTGACCACACCCCTTCCCTTTGACCCCACCCATTCAGCGTCTCCTGCAGCCCCCCTGTGATTTGAAGTCACCAGCCGCCACTGTTGTGCAGCAATTGACATGTGCCAGACATCTAAAAATAGAAACCGGATGCATTTAATTTTTGAATCAAAGGTCAAGTTTAAGCATAGTTTAGTGGGTTTGTGTGGCACTACATGATGCTTAGCAGTGCTTAAACTTAGTTCAGAGGTGTATGTAAAGGTATAGTAGCATTCCACATATCCATGTAGCCAAGTGGATAGAGTTACAGCCTTTTGTGCAGTAGGTGTCGTGTTTGAATACGGGAAAGGGAAATTAAGGAATTTTTCTCGAAACATATATTATGCCAGTTATTTTTAAATCATTACTATATTTAAATCAATACTAAGTCTATAGTAGAATCCTGCTGATCATGGAGCCATCTTTAAATTTCTAGTCTCCCACCTCTTCAGCAATTGAATTCTGCTTGCTGGTAAGCCATTAGACCTCAGGAATTTGTTTAAAGTGTTCAGATTTGTAAAGTAACATTTACTTTTTACTCTTGCCTTGGTGGGCTCTGCCTCGCTCCATTCACCCTCCCTAATGCTCGGCTTCTCTCCTCTCCCCTGCCCCCAATTCCCTCCCACCCCCACTACCTCTACATTTATAGTAATCACAATCACACCCACAGCTCAACCTCACATCACCTCCACCAATCTCAGCTCCTCAAGTCAGATCACATTACACCACAAAAACTTCCTCCACCACAAAATACTCCCAACCACTCTCATTCCCACTAGGCATTATTTACATCACCCCACACTACTTACCCATCCACATGTAGTGCAACCCTATAATTCTTATCCAGACCTCCACCTAGAACCAACTTAAACTTTATAACCATGACTATCACACAACTAATTTAGTCTGTCTTCTCATAATGCTTTATAACTCCACAAGTTATCACTCTAGCAACATCCCTAAATTTAGTAGCACAACACTACATTATGCACTCTCATATACAGACACCGCACATTATAATAATATTTGCCCACAATTGTTCAAGAACTACATAGCAGACCTATTCAGAACTAAACACATATGCTCTCATTCGTACTCCAAAAAAAAAACACAATATTTTCTCACACTCCTCACCAAAGTCCAACATCTCTATCACCATTTTAACACCAGGCTCACCATAAGTGGGGATATTCACCCCAATCAAGGCCCAAATCTATCCTGTCCAACACAAACTGCTCCAACACCCCCACTATCTTCTTCCCTGAGCAAATCAACAGCAGCAGCAAAACCAACCACCTTTTAATGCTGAATATTAATATTAGAAGAATAAAAAAAAAATACCTGAACTCCAGGCTACAATAACACACTACTCCCCAGACATAGTTGCTTAACAGAAACCTGGCTAAATAAAAGCATAGCTAATTCAAAAGTTCTCCCTACCGGCTGCAATATCATTAGACAAGATAGACCACTTCATAAAGGGGGTGGAACTGCCTTACTGTATAAGTCCAACTTAACTGTACGTCAATTACCAAACTCCTACTCCTCCCCCAATAATTGGGACATGCTTATTTTACAACTTCAACTTCACCCTAAAAAGGTCATCACCACAATTGTGATCTATATTCCACCTAGGTAATACACCTGCTAGCCTTGAAGACTTCTTATCCTGGTGTTCTTCCACATACTGATGAGAAACTCTTATTCTGGGGGGATTTCAACCTAGATTGTTTCACCTGTATATCAGAACCACCAAGTAATCTAATAAATCTCCATGGCTACCAACAACTAGTCCAAATTCCAACTAGATGTGATAAAAAAAATCTAAAAGGGAATCCATCCTTGACTGGGTCCTAACTAACAACCCCACATTGTACCCCCACACAGGCAGTCTCCCAGACACCTTAAGTGACCACAACATAATATACCTTATATGTAGTAGAACAAGCATAGGCAAAACCACTAACTATGAATCCACTAGAAACACAAAAAAATTCTCTCCTGACGTCCTCAATACTTTACTCTCTACCTGTGACTGGAGCCCCCCTAAAACCCTCCCACTTGACCAGGCTATAGCATATTTCAACCAAACATTTCTACAACACCTAGGCACTGTCACTTAATTGTGCAAAATCAAGGTTAGAACCTCTACAAATCCCTAGTTCAGTAAAGAAACCAAACAAATCCTCAAGTCCAGAGACACTGCCTGGCTTTACTATCAAAAAAACAAAGAAACACAAAGTATAACTAAGTACCAAGAATTGCACAACCATGTAAAAAATGCATTAGGCTGGACAAAAATCCTACTACATGACATTACAAACTAAATACCAACACAACCCCCAAAAATTTTGGAAAAATATAAACCGGATACTAAAACCTACCCAAAAGGCTACCCCCAAACCAACCACCCCTGACACTAATGTTCCCATCGAAACACAATTCAACTCCCACTTTGTGAGCTCAATTCTATCCTTAGTATCACAGAATAGTTCCTCCCTCACTATCCCCCCAACACAAATAACGCTAGTACAAGCTTTACCCTCAAAACTGTTTCCACCACTTCAATCAAAAGCATGCTCTCTAAACTAAAAACCTCATCAACAGCAGCTGACCTACTTCCCAGCTATTTCTTGAAACTCACAGCAGATGTTATTGCTGTCCCAGTCCCTACTCTCATAAACAGATCAATTGTTGAAAACTATGTGCCCAAACTTTGGAAAATATCCTATGTTACACCCATACATAAAGGCAGGACCTCCACTGAACTTAATAACTACAGACCCATTGCTTTACCAACACAACCCCCAAAAACTTTGGAAAAATATAAACCAGATACTAAAACCTACCCAAAAGGCCAAAATTCTATAAAAATGCATCCATACCCAGGTGCTAAAATATCTGCTAGACAGCAACATCATGTCACCTACTCAGCATGGTTTTAAACCTGCCCATAGTACCACTACAGCCCTCCTCTGCTTTACAGACACAGTAAACTGTCTCAAAAATGAAGGCCTGCAGGTGTCAACTCTTTTTCTTGGAGATATCTAAAACATTTGACACAATCTCGCACCAAATCCTGCTAAACAAACCAAACCAATATCACCTGTCAAATTCCACTCTTACCTGGTTCCAAAACTACTTAACTGACAGATACCAAGCTGTGAAATAGGAAAATTCTCTCTCTCCTCAGCTGCCCATAAACTATAGGAGTCCCACAAGGTTCTCTCTTAGGACCACTACTGTTCACAATCTTCACAAATGACCTCCATACCTCCACACAACATGCATCTGTCATTCAGTATGCAGATGATACTACCTTAATCTGTGCTGTACAAAACATTTCAACCCTCCTGCAAACAACTCAACTAGCATTCTCTGACATTGAAAACTACCTTACCAAATCCCAACTTATCCTCAATCCAAAGAAAACTCAGCTTATGATTATAACCAGTTCTAACAAAAACACTGATAACAGTCAATTCACTATCTACTCCACAAATGCTACTCCAATCACTCCAATGGCACAGGCTAAGCTACTGGGAATAGCCATAGACTCCCACCTAAAATTTGATAGTCATCTTAACTTAACTATTAAAAAAGTACATTCAAAACTGGGATCACTCTACCGTATCAAACCATTTCTTACCAACAACACAAGATCAGCCATTGGTCGCTCCCAACTTCAATCCACCCTACTCTATGCATCTCCCATTCTGACTAATCTCAACAAAACTGAACTAAGCAAAATGGAAGCCTGCTATAACAGAATTGCCCGCTTTGCTGCAAATTGCTCGTATAGAACTCATCACTGTACTGCTTTCCACTGACTTGAACTGCCCAACCTCCTAACCTACGATCAGCTCTGCCTCTGTCATTCTATCTATTACCTCCCCAATAAGTGTCCTGCCCTCAAAAACCTAGTACATCACTCAGCCAAAAGGCCTCTTAGATCATCAAGCAAACTACTTAGATCATCAAGCAAACTACTACTAGAAGTCACCAACAGCTGCAATAGCTTTGAAGACACACTATATAGTAGTTCAGTTGCTAAAAAATGGAACTTTCTCCCCACTAGCATACAAAAAACATAATCCAAAGCCTCCTTAAAACCCTCATTAGGCAGCATCTCAAGCAAAGTTGGCAGTGCCATGATTGCTCCTCAGGCTAGTGAAAGTGGATAAGGTACACATACTAAACCTAGAGTACTTGATAATAGTTTTCACTCTTACTCACAAACACTGGCTACTGTACAATGTATGTACTATATATGTATTCTACCTATGTTCCAAATTTCAGCTGTACACCACAAATCTATTAATTACCTTTATTTTTAAATTAATATTTTTTTTGTTTGTTCTCTCCACTGTAACTGCTGATGTGCTACATACCACTGTAAAAACATGTATATTGTAATTTGTGTGTATACTGATCATGTCTAAATATCTAAATGTTTCTGTAATTTTTCTGTGTGGAGCTTTCCTCCCCAGGCCACTGCTGAAAAAGAGCCTTTTTGGCTCAGTTAGAACCCCCCGATTAACAAATGTAAAATAAAAATAAAAAGTAAAATTACCTGCTGCTCTCAGCTAAGCTCTGCTAAGCCTTGCTAAGCCATGATAAGCACTGCTTAAACAACCTTTGTTTAGGTACTGCTTGGCAGTGCTTGGCATTACTTGGCTGTGCTTAGCTGGTTTGTGCACTGCTAAGCAGTACTAAGCACTGTTAAGCATTTGCCAGTTTAAACACTGCTAAGGTCAGTTGCCCCGGTTTGAGCTGTGCCAAGTGACACATCATATTTTTAAAAATTGTGCAATTGCAAGCTATATTAAATGCAGCAGATGGGAATACAGCATAACAAGTTGAGTTTGAACTGTGTAGGAACTGTGGAAGGCATTGGAGAGGGTGCACGCTTCTGGGCACAGCAGTGGGGCATTCTGGAGTCCAGGGTCATGGCTGGACTCCTGGTGAAAGACCATGATGACCAGCTGCTCAGGGACAGTTCTAGGGCTCAGAGTGCAAGGTGCAGGCCTGAGACTGGCTGGCACATGACATCACCAGTGCTACAGGTATCCCCCGCACAGATGAGCAAGTCCATCACCACTATGATGACCTGAAGCATTAAAAGGGGGATCTTCTGGACACCTGGGTCCCGGAAGCTTGGGTTGTGAATGCCAACAAGTTTGAAAGTGCTGCTAACATTGTTTTATAAATATCTAATCTGAATGTTTGATAGACAAGTATGCATAATGGTGTGCGTCTCTCCCTACAGCTGCAGAGGAGAGAGCTCACAACCTAGAGACTCATGCAGGGCACTTGGCCAGGTTGTGCCATGAGTGTGGTAAGTACAGATTAATTTGCAATCTATAGTCAAATAAGCAAGAAAAAGTATAACAGTAACTACCAATAGGTACGGTACATACAGTACAGATTTGTGTATTGCAATGAATGTGGATGTAGGCCTGTACTGCAATAAGTGACTACTGCCAACTATAGTGCAATAAACAGAGAAGACTAAACCATTAACCCTGATAATGTAAATGAAATAAAGTTTGTACTGCAATAATTGGGGAATTACAGCTGTATTGCAACACCTGCATTACATCAACTGTTGTGCAACAAAGACTCAAAACTATACCATTAAGTGAATGAAGGTACCCTTAATAAAGCTGTGTTGTGTGATATGTGTGCGATTAGGGCTGTTTTGCATGAAATCAATGACAACTGCTTTGAAATAAAAACACAAAAGAATACCACTACCTGCCTCAAGGTATAGGTAATAAAGAGTGTTATGCAATAAATGTAGATTCAGAGCTGTAGTACAAAAACTGTATTATGACACCTGATCTACGCTAACATCTGAAGCAATAGCATGAACACACAAGGTATATTGTGTATATCAGGATTGTATTTTGTTAACCATTGCATTTCAGCAATATGTATCCATGCTCCGAGGTACAGTGCTGCAGGCAAGTATGACAGTGTAATAGCCATATACTACAAATATACTAACTGCGACTGTATATGGGTGAGGTAGCCAACCCAAAAATCTGATATGATGGTGGAGTGCCTATTGGATGATGCAGTGGTGCAGCGGTAGCGTTGTCGCCTCACAGCAAGAGGTTCTCCGGTTCAATTCTCAGCTGGGGTGCCTTCTGTGTGGACTCTGCATGTCCTCCCTGCATTCATATGGGTTTCCTCCAGGTGCTCTGGTTTCCTCCCAATTTACAAAGATGTGTCTGGAGCATTTCTCCCAGGGCTTCCGCTGAAAATTGGCTCATTCCAAGTTGGACTTTCCCGGTTAACAAATGAGAAATAAATAAATAATAAATAAAATAAATAAATATGGTTTGTACACTTCACAGATATTTCAACCCACCAACAGTGTATTGTGTACACCTGCATTCTATGTAGTAATGTATAGTTTACCTAGTATCTCTGTCATGCATGAATCTCATGCATGTGTGTGCAACTGTCACTGCAGTGTAGTATAAAACCATAGTACTATTATCAGGTCATGTTTTGTTTCCAGGTGAGCTCTAGGAAAATATCAGTAGGCAGTAGTCCACAGTGGCTCAGAAGCTCCGTTTGTTAAATGCTCTGTCTGAAGTACATTTTGGCACACACAGACCAGGGTTCGATACCAGTGCCAAGTAGTAAGAAATATTATTGAATTAGTTATGTTTTGTTGACAGATGTTCTCTCCACAGGAAATACAGGTAAATGGGTGAAGTAGCCCTTATTGTGAGTAACTTATTTGTGTGTTCATATGTAACAGACTGTTAACAGCATTGACCAGAAATTTAACAAAATAAAATAAATAAAATGTGTAATCTTGGTATGGCTGTATGCCTGGAGTATCTCTGAAAGATTGCCAAAGGTCTATCCCCATGCCAGCCAAGGATGGCATGTTAGTTGTGTACTCTCTGCACTGGACACATACATGTCTCTCAAGTGTTAAGCTGTGTTGGACTGTAATTACTGTTGCATAAGCCCTCTGTCACAGATGTATCATTGACATGATTTTGTCAATAGCACACTCACACTACATCAGTCCACAGTACACCTTGGAAGTTATATAGGTCCACCTGATGTGTAAGTGTTCTGTGTAGTTGTGTACCTGAATGTGTTACTTCTTGGCCCATACTTTCCCATGTGGATAGCTTGAGAGATATGTACATATAACAGCAGCTATATGGTACTGCTATACATAAAGGAAGGACAGACCTGTAGAGTGTATAGCAGTACTGTTATAAACTATAAAGCCTATATCGGTATTAATTGACTGTATCTCTCTCTCTCTCCCCACCCCTTATCTTCATCTACATTTAATATTGTTATACATTGGCTACGGTTTACTTTTCACATCTGCTGTTCTCTAAACATTATGTTGGGGCATGTGTTAAATTACTGTTATGGATTACAATGATTGCATATTAATATATCTTGTTGAATTACTTATGTTGTTGGCCTTATGCTGTAACTGTTACTGACATGCTGTTAATATACTGTTATTTTATTTTGAAATACTGACTGTTATGTTATGAATTCTTGAGTTCCATATCATAAGCATTGCTATGTTACTGGGTTATTTCCAGTGTTCTGGCATGCTGTTATAACTAACAAAATGTTTTGTTCATAACTAACCTATACACATTGCTATGCCTCTATCACCACAGCACAACAGGGTAGGCTGGTTCCTGCTGATCCACCTACTCCACCTCAGCCGGCCATGGCACCAGGTACCAGCGCATCTGGGACCCAGGCTGTTGGTTCATAGGTTCATAGGTAGGTACTAGGCTATCTGCCCGAAGGCATTTATAAGCCTAGCCAGAATGTGTTGGCTTTCGCCGCCCCCTTAGATTAGTTCCCTGTGCTTCTGTCCACTAGAGCCACTGAAGTGATCCCCTGGGGTAACTTTCTGTTTCCAATCCACTCGTCAAGGTTTCTCTTGAATAGTGTTAGTAAGAAGCTCTGCCTAATGTAGATTGGAATCTTGTCCCAAAGCATGGGAAGTCTCTGTGACAGGAATCTATTCCTCCAGCACGTCCTATTTATTGTTGTGATGAGGTTTAGATCCCTAGATCGTGTGGCTCGAGGGGATAAGCTTTTCTTTAGGTGGAGCATGTCCATCAGTTCTGGGTTGGACATGGCCTTGTATGTCAGGCAGAGATCACCTCTGAGTAGGCGGTATGCAACCGAGTACAGCTAGAGTTTCTTCAGTCGAGTTGCATAGGGCATCTGTTTGAGGCCAGTGATCCTCTTTGTGAGGTACATCTGTGGTCTTTCCAGCTGTTGCAGGTGTCTTGTAAAATACTTCCCAAATGGAGCGTTGTACTCTATGATGGGTCTGATGAGCGATGAGTAGAGGGACACAATGACCTCTTTTGATCTGGATGCGAACCCTTTTGTGATAAGGTGTGCCACGTAGAAGGATTTTCTAACCACTTTGGCAATGTGATTATCAAAGGAGAGTTTACTATCTACTTGATCCCTTATTACATCTTCCGTATTTAGGGGACTACCACCTATGTGGTAGTTTGTGGGTACTTTGTTTTTTCAAAGGGGGTGACTATGCACTTTTTGGCATTTAGCTTGAGGTTATGATTTTGACACCAGGTATCCGTCTCAGTGAGACCCTTTTGGAGGATGTCTGTGTCAGCTGCAGAGTCAATTATAGCCCTTAGTTTGCAGTCGTCTGCGAACTTGGTCAGCCATAGTCCTCCTGTGCTTGCCTGTGCCTCTGAGATGTATATGCCGAACAGGAAGCATCCTAGGACTGAGCCCTGGGGAACGCCACTTGTAACCGGTTTAGAGTCAGACCTAGCTCCCACAACTCTTACCATGTGGGTTCTGTCCGTGAGCCAGTTGGCAACCCATCTTGTGATTTAGGGGTTTATGTTCAGGCTGGTGAGCTTGTCTGTAACACCAGAATGGGGAATGATGTCAAAGGCCTTTGCGAGGTCTAGGTAGGCTGTGTGTATCACCTTTCCCTCCTCTATAGCCTTGGTAATTGTCTCAAAGAAGTCCACCAGGTTTAGGAGGCATGATCTGCCCTTAACAAAGCTGAACTGGTAGGGCCCAGTGTGTGGATGTTCCCAATGTCTCTGTTAATGAGTTCCATGATGATGCGCTCCATAGCCTTGCGGACCAAGATAGTCAGGCTTATGGGGTGGTAGTTCCCGGGGTCTGTTGTGGCTCCATATTTGTGGAGTGGAATAACTGTTGCTGTGTGCCACTCTATGGGTACGTAACCTGTGAAGAGGCTGAGTTTGAACAGTGTGTTTAGGTGAGGAGTTAGTTCGTCTTTGAGCTCATGTAGGACACAGCCTGGGACACTGTCCAGTCCCATTGATGCTGTGTTTTTGGCTTTGGAGAGGGCTGTTTTAACCTGTGTGTCTGTGATTTCAGGAGCTCTACATTCTTCTGGTATGGTTATGTGCCCTTTTGGGGGTGAGAGGGCGGTGAAGTTTGCGCTGAACCTGTCTTCCAGGATGTTGGCAATATCAGTCGGATCAGTGTATTTTGTACCATTCTGCACTAACTCCAAGCAGATCTGAGCATTGCCACTTAGATTCTTGACATAGCTAAAGAATGCCTTGTGGTTATCTTTGGAGTCCTTGGCAATTTTTCTTTCGAAACTCGCCTTGGATGATTTTATGAGGGATTGTAGTTTCTTGCTGATACTGATCAGAGATATCTTCCCTTCTTGGGATTTTACTCTTTTCTTTACTAGTTTCTTCCTTCTATTTTATAGCTTGTTTATGGCAGGAGTCCACCAGACTGGTTTCCTTTTCTTAGAGGAGTGAGTCTTGGTTTTGCTTGGGATAGCACGATCCATGCATTCTTGTAGGTGCCCGTAGAATGCATTAGTAAAGGATTTTCCAGCTTGGACAATATTATCCTTTAGCATGGGGGGCTTTGAAGCTTTCCACCTCAGTCGGTACCACCTCTGCCCCCTCTACTGGCCTTGCACCACCCTCAGGTGGAAATGCTTCAGGGGACGAGGACCATCCACCCCAGGAGAGGAGGGGTGGTATTCCCCCAAGATCAACTACCAGCCATGGTACACAGAATTGTGCATAGGAGCTATGAACAATACCTGCACTGGATTGAGGGCAGACTTGACAACCTGGTGAGACCTGGTGGCCCTGGTGCCCAGCCTTCAGCACAGCCACCTTCGGGGTAGTGAAGGAGCAGTGTTGACTGCCCATGGGTTGTTAGCTCAGTCATGCTGCTGCCATCTGGGGGCACATGCATCTCTGATTTTACAACACCATCCCCGTCCAAGGTGTTTACCCCCCTCATGTGTCACACACCACCCCTGTATGCTGTCTTGTCTGTCTGTAAATGCAATATCTCCTACCTAACATACCTCCCCATATGCACCTACATCCCTTCCCCAACAATCCACTGTCTCCTTAAAAAACAAGAGCACCTGTCCCCACAAAGATATTGCCCCATACATAGCTCTCAATTTCGCACGTGTCCACTGAACACAACTAATTCAGTCCAATTGGCTTGACAACACATTTATGTTGTCCTCACCCACCTCTCTGGGGCTTGAGGGTCAAAATACATGTACAAAGTCTGTAATAACGGCACAGCTGTTGCTGTACAAGAAATGGAAATCTATGGTCCTTTCCTACACCCTTCCTGCACAACCCTACCTCCTTTCAGCATGTTTTTCCCCATGCTTACCCCCATTTCACCTCTGTTCTATCACCCACTTTTTCTTTTCTTTATTAATTTTTAGTGTGAGTTTGTGGGGATCTAAGTGGCGTGCCACACAAAACCATGCAAACCTGCTTAAATGTGCTTAAAAGTGCTTTAATGATCCTATGGGTTCCTCACATCTGCAAAATAATCACCCCTGCCATGGCTCAAACCAAGGTCTATGTCAACTACAGCATAGGGCATTAGCCAACTAGGCCACTTAGCTCAGAATTAAAACAGGTGTTTCCAGCAAAATATACTGATTGCCACTGACAGACTGCAAGTACATATAATGGAAACAAATGGGAGTGTACCTGGGACTGTGATGAAAAAAACTTCACCAGTACACATCCAGATACATAATAATGGATGTACATGAGGCCTGGGAGAGCAGGCAATCTTGTCAACAGTACAGATTGTTGCAGAATGTCCAGAGTTTTGCCCCCTATTTTTGGCTCGAATGTCATAAATTTGTATTTTAGTGGCAAAGTACTGTTAGGTCAGTAAAGACTGAGGTTAGAAAATCTCAACAGACATTTGAGTTTCACACATCATACCCTTCTGAAAATACATGCTAATGCAAAACTTGTTATTCTATCAACATTCTAAGTTTGTAAGAGCAATATTGAAAGACTGACCCTACTTTTGGGCCTTTGTCCCACTTTTATTTATGGCTTTGTCTAGATTTCTTGCTCTAAGAGGTTGAGTGGTATGATAGTGGGTGATTGTTCCCTTTTGTCAGTAACATCTTTAAACACACCTGCTAAGGCAGCAATTGCAAAGTAATTGTGTACAACTGTGACTCTGCTGCACAACAATTGCCATTGAAAGCCACGCACATGATGGATTTAGACAACATGTCCCAGACTGTATGTATGCACATATATCTTGCAAATATACCTGCTACAGCATTGACTTAGTGGCTCAGTCTGTTAAATGCCTTGTATGTAGTGCATTTTGCCACTTACAGTCCTGGGTTGTAATCCAGTGTGTTGCACATTTATTACATTCTTGTGAACACAGCAAGTAATGACTGAGTCATGCAATTTTAACCCACACAGGTTAACTGCTACCCATGTTTGTAAGTCAAAGGCCTGTAGGTAGGGACACACTGCACATATTTGTATAGCCAAGCTATATGCCACCTACTACTCTGTGACTGGCACTGTTACATAACAGACGTACCCTACGCACATGCCTAGATTGGACTGCAAAGGGTACCCTTACCTTGAGTCTGCTGTGATGGCATGGCTGACACTGCTGCCTCAGTTACACATACAGCTTGTTTCCTCCAAAGAGTTCACACTACCCCCTATGTGTCCTAGGCTGTAGGTAGAACATATGCAGCTGTATGTTAAGTGAGCTGCTACAGACCTACCATGCCTCACAACCCCTTAGAACAAGGGATGCAGACATCACCATACATAAAGGATGGGGGTGTTAAAGGTCCAGTGACAGGGACATGTTTCACAATTTGCCCCTGCACAGGTTGTGAGCTGATAAAATAGCAGCTACTGCATCAGCATGCATATTCTGATGGGTATGATGTCTGACACAAACGTCTCTCTCTCCTTACTGACCTCAACCCACAATGTTTAACACTGAACTGCCAGATAATCACAGTGTCATAGGACAGTGGCCAAACATATCATGGAAAACTGTGGGCATACCTCATAAATCTCAACAGTGGACAGTATTTGTACCTACCCTCTGTGATGCTGTAGTCTCCACACCTCACTAATGTCCATCTCAAAGACTAAGAAAGAAACCAAGGCCTACATGAAGCCCTTAAACATTGCATTGCATTGTAGTGCCATATCATTGGCTGATAAAAGTGCAACCCAGCTGTTTTGGATGCAATTATCAAGTCTGAGCCACAGATTGGTGCATAGGCAATTACCCATTAATGAGCATTCCCTACAAAAGGCAAACAACTGCCTATGGGGACATGTCTCTATGTTGTCTTACTCAGACACACTATGGTATAGCAACCTGTTTGCAGAGGATCTGGTCAAAAAAGGATGACTTCACTTTACCAGGTATGTAATACATGCACCCATATAATGGGATGCAGATGGGAGGATGGAGGTATGGGAAAAAGGGATTACAATAGTAGGCCTCTAATACATCTATGGTAATGACATGTTGGTGATACTCTGATATCCAGCAACTACAGGCATGCCTCTCAACTGTCCCTGCTTTGAATCAAATCACAACTCTGCCCCTGTTACTTCCTCCTACAATGATCGGCTCCTGTTGGAAAGCTAGTGGTTTATCATTTAGACATATTGCCAGTAAGTAAGGGTGCACACAGTTGTAATATCACACGATTTACTGTAATTCACCTCCTTTCAGTCCATCAATGTCACACAGAAATAGTTCAGACATTGTAAAGGTGTCCCTCACTGTCACTGATGTACTCTGGCTAGGTCACTGTTTTGTTGAGACATTCGTACCTCATTGCTTGACAGCTATGGCTAACATACTTGGCAATCCCCTACAGCAGGAAGTCAGGTCATAGCCATTATTAGTGGGGGGGGGCCACAGGCCCAAACTCAGTGACAGAGTGTACATATTGGCCATACAAAGTAAGACTATGAATACACTAATAGAGATTACTGTAGCGTAAGTGTATTTTGAGGGGTCTGCCATGTGACAATAAGATCCTCTATATTCTGACAACCATCACTGATTGGCCAACCATTTGTCAGGTATCTGCATGTTTGTGCCAAAAGGACCACATCTATGAGGCACACATTCACATTCTGCAAATATCTGTGTAGTTGAGAGGAATGATGCCTACAGGGAAGATATATTACAGTGGGTTTGCATTGCTGTTGTCATTGTGACACACTGGTGTTGCTGGACTATCTACATATAGTTGTCATAACAGCACACAGCTATTTGTCTGACAGTGGCTGTATGACATAGTATTTGGACTTTATTCATAGGGGGCACACTACAGTAGACTGCAGTGATGGGTGTGGAGACATACAGCAGAGTCTGTCATGGCACACAGGGACATAACCATTATTGCTACTATCTTGCTGATAGCCACACATGTATTGTGTTAATAGACTTCGGGGGTATGACATGTGAGGTAGTGGTGAATAGTGCACCCATTGTGGTTGTGCAGGGTCTGTACATAGTGGATGTCCACGTATCTGGTCCTGTGATGTGTTCCCCTCTTGTTGTCTTTCAGGAATGATGTATCACAGGAGGCACTCAGCATTTACAGATGCAGAAAATAATGTTATCCTGGATGGCCTCAGACTGCATCATCCCCTTGTGCTGTCCAGGAGTCACCAACCTGCATAACTGTGGGCTGATCTCATCACGGCAGTGAACCAAATTGGCCAACAGGACAGGACCTAAGAGCACGTTCGACACCAGGCCACAGGTATGGTCAATGTAGCAAGGAAAAGGGCAGCTGCTGTGGCCAGGGACCATGCTGCCATGGGTGGAGGGCCTGCAACAGTACAACCAACTGTCAGCCACAGAGGAATTCCTGGTGAACCTGGGATTAGCCACCAGCTTCCAGCCAACCATCACCCCATACATTCTGGAGGTGGATGCCACAGTGTCCACATAAGAGGAGCGTCCAGGTAATCTTACTGTGTTCATCAGTGTAATACTGTATCAGTTATTGTGGCAGGCTTTGCATACCAGTGCATGGTGTCGGGTCTATCTGCATTGGGGGGGGTGGGGGTGGTTTTAATGCACAGCTGTGTACACATACACAAAATGTCAGCTATGTAGTCAGTAACACATTATCTACTGTACATGTGGATTTACACATATGTTACCTTGTAACCATGTGACATGTGGTACTGCTGACCATACCTCTACCTCACATTTTCATAGGTACATCAGGAGTGGCTGGAGTCCAAAGTCTTGTACCTGGTAAGTGTGTTACTCTTGTTTGACAGATCATATATACCATAAGACTGTTAAGGGCTGTCATATTGCCCTAGGCACAACTGTTATGCTTAGCCAGAGTAGTATAGTTGTACATTCCATTTCAGAGCAGTTAACAGAAGTGCATAGAATGGGTAATCACAGCTGTGTATTTGCAGGAACATTAACACATTTGCACTTATTGTTAAGAAGGGCTATGCAGCCTGCTATACAGGAGGCAATTACTCCAAGATGCCTGTTCACATGCAGTAGGGAGATGGTACATACCTGAGGCACTGATACTACAACTGGCATATTATGCTCAAGAAAGGTGCACTGGGTTTAGGTTTAGGTCTATCAGATACACTGTCATATTGCTTATTTCACAGGTGTATTGCACTGGCAATGTTAACTGAATGTAGCTGCAGTGCATGTTATAATGGGCGTTTCTTGTATGTGTATGTTGTGTGTTTGTGTGTTGTGCATGAGATTAGAAATAGGATGTAGGATGTGTAGAGCAGCCATGGCTGCTTATCTGTATGCACTGATTTTGTCTTCCTCCTCACAGGTGAATGTGGGGGTTGTATCTGTCCCCCTCACAACCTGATGTCAGTGTCTTAGACTGTGATGATGATGTTGGCATTAGTGAGGTACAGGTGCAGATGTTCGGGGTTGGTGGCTGAATCTGTCCCAGGGGTTAACATACCACTTCTTCCCCCATTGTCCCTGCACACAGCCAGTATGCCCATACATACCCAATCCCCTGAGGCAACAGATATCAAGCAGTCAGAGGGTGGCAACATTGAACAGAACAGTGTGGCAACTATGGCGTCAGTGAGTGTAGATACTGGCCATAGCCACAGAGCTGGTACGGACCCACACAGGGAGATTGACAGGGGTGTTCAAAGGAGGACTGCTGCCCATCCACCAGCTGTCACAGGTGTCACATCAGGGGTCACTTGTCACATGTTTTGATCCATCATGGATGCACAGGAATGTTCCGAATGCACCAGATGGATGTTCAGGATTATGGATGCAGCACACTCTGACATCATTGACTGCCTCCACTACATTGGTGACACCACAGATTGTTTCACTGATGTAGTGGACAGATGGTGGGTTGAGACAGTGTCAGTCTTTGACTGGTCATTGTCTGTGCTGGAACATCTGGTTAGAGTAGGGCATTGGACACGTGAATGCAGGTCAGTAGCACCATCTGCTGAAACTCCACGTGGTTGTGCACACTCACACTCTTGTAGTAGCAGTACCTCCAGCACTACAGAAGGTAGTGAGCTTTCCACATTATGAAATGGCAGGTAATGGGCACGTGATCCTGGGTTGTTCCATGGGGGACATGGGTCCAGCAGACAACACTCATCATCAGCTACTAGCACCGCATCTGACCCTGGGCATGGTGGTGGAAGTGCCACTCCTGGTAGAGCCAGTTCCCGTGTTTTTGGCAAGAGATGGTGAACTGTCCACTAGGCCATGTATGGTCTACAACTGCCCAACATACACACATGTAGGGCTAGCACTGGGCTTGACTGTGTACACACACACCCTCAAACATCACTGTCACATGCACGTCACCAACAGGCACATACGGCATCTCTCCATGGCCCGTCTAACCAACACTCTTTTCTGACTCACACACATGCTGTCAACTGTTTGGCACAGCCTAGGCCTCTGGAAACCCCACACCACACCCTGTGCACGTGATGATATCTGTGTCACATCCCTATCATCCATGCCATTGATGCAGGGACGTGCAAATATGTGTCTGATGCACATGGTGACTGTATTACTTTACATGTAGTTGTGTAGTGTGGCACTGTTATGCCATGGCATGGATTGTGGGCCATGACAGGTGGGGCAAGTGTCATTACTATGCATCAAACTTTGTGTATCTTTGTTGCATGATTTTAGACTGGTGGTAGTGTTATAGAATGACAGGTGTCTCACAGAAATGTGTATGTTTCTGTTCCAGGGGTCTTAGTGGCTAAGCTATGGAGACTTCGCAGCAATACAGTGGCGTGGGATGGCATGGCAGCACAGCAGAAATATGACATCAGCAAGGTACAGATGTATACGTGCTTGGTTATCTAGGTGCATATATGTTGAACAGTGTGTCACGGACAATGTGGGCAGTCAGTGTAATCATTCATGCATACCCTGTGACAAGGTCTGTTACCCTTGATACATGTCACCTGGGTGTTCCATACATAGAATTGTAGGTGGTGGCGTATAGCAGTTATGCCTAGGTAGATGTAGGCTATTGAGGGCCAGAAGCTAGTCACGAGGCAGTAAAACACATGACCATTGCACATAAGCAGCCCATATGGCCATATGTGTACTGCTGCAAGGGAATATATTTGTTTACACACACACACACACACACACACACACACACACACACACACACACACACACACACACACACACACACATACACACACACACACACACACACAAACACATTTGGCTTATGTGAGATTAAAACCCCTCCCTATCTAGTAGTATACACTATAGCACCAAGTACTTATTGCATGCATCACAGAGTTTATCTGTTATTACATTGTCAGCCATCAGCAGACCTTGCAAAGGAGGACAATGGAGAGGCCAGCAAGTAGTCACAGGGCCTTAAAATGTATAACCATTGCAAAGAGATGCAACATACAGGCATGTCCTCACTGCTTCAAGGGGATATTTTTACACACACACACACACACACACACACACACACACACACACACACACACACACACACACACACACACACACACACACACACAGTGACTGATGTGAGATTAGTACTCCTATTACACACTATAACTCACAGTACTTATTGCAGGTGCCACAGGTTATATCTGTTGTACATGTGGATGCAGACACAGTACTTTTGGACTACGCCAAGCGGCTTTGTATCACTCAGCATGTGTGGCCTGCTGAGTGACCCTGCTTGATGTTGTTATTGTATCTAGTGTCCTAGCAGTTAGATACCTATTAATACCTCCGCTATGTGTATATAGTTACCAGTATTGCCATGTCTGGTTAGTTAGAGCTTGGTAGGTGGACAGGCCATATTGTCACTGACAAATTGTCCACCTACCAAGCTGTAACTGGCCAGACATGGCAATACTGGTAACTATATACACATAGCAGGGGCATTAACATGTCTGGCCAGTTACAGTTTGGTAGGTGGACAGGCCATATTGTCACTGGCCAATTGTCCGCCTACCAAACTGTAACTGGCCAGTTACATTTACAGTTTGGCAGGTGGACAATTGGCCAGTGACAATATGACCTGTCCAAGTCTAGCTTTGCAACCATTGCACATTACACCACCTGCTCATCGTTGTCTGTCTACAGGGTGATATTCCTCAGGCACAGGTTCTGTGGGTGAGTGTATTCTGTCATTATTCAGCCTTGGTCTGTGACCATCAGACAAGTGTTTTGTGTGTGTAAGTGCAAATAACCCCAGCATTCTGTGTGTAAGCAGGGACATTCGTACATCTCTACACACATATACATGTGTATATAAATCAGGGATGTCATCCTAACTATAGTTGTGTGTGTGCGTCATGTAATTGTGATAGGTAGATATATGAGGAGAGTCTAAATTAGTCTACACATGTATTTAACTATATATATATATATATATATATATATATATATATATATATATATATGAATCTATATATTATATATATATATATATATATATATATATACACACACACACACACACACACACACACACACACACACACACACACACATACATATTGTTAACATATATATATATATATATATATATATATATATATATATATATGTAGCACATACTGATAGATAAGGTAATCATGTGTGAGGAGGATAGGGAAAGACAGATACGTATACATAGCTGTCTGTATGCATAAACATATTTCCACATATCAGTTCTTTGGGCAGCTGAGGCATCAGACATGGCCTCAAATCAGCTAAATGTAGGAGCACGCCCAGTGTGGCTGTCAGTACTTACAAGGTGACTCCAGGCCATACCTACCTGTACTCCACTCTGGGATTTTGTGTGCTGCAGCCAGTTGGCTGTTGCAACTGATTGAACAGTCCAGCAACTTCATGATATTTTGTCCAAGCCATTCCCCGGCTGTTTGCTGAACATAATATATGACACATACCTATAAAGTGTGCAGATTCTAATATAATATACAGAGTTTTTCTCATATTTTTGTATGTTTTACATAGCATTGTGATTTTCAGGTACATTACTGGCAAATCATTATAGACTGAACATTAGTAAATTATGTCAGACATTTCAATTACTGACTCCGTACACATCAGGACATTCATGCTACTGCACGACCTGTTATGCTCTGAACTTTCCACATTTGTCTGGTCAACAGTTAATCCTCTTTATATTTGGTCCTTTGTCCCACTATTGTTCTTGGCTTTGTCCAGATTTCCTGAACTAAGTGGTTGAGAGGTATGATGTGCCTGGGGTACATGATGTAACACCACACACAGGGTAACAGTCCTTACACCTCTCACTGTACATGTTTTTGCAGATTGTCTGGCATTACATCCCATATGTCTGCTCTGGTCCTCATATAGTTGTGTTTATCCAGTAAGATACTACTAAATGCATTCCACTGAATTGTTGTCACTACTGACATATTTAAGTGATGGTCTTTACATCCTGCTGCTAATCTGACCTGTTGCAACCTGCTGTTATACTAGCCACCTTCTAGGTTACTCAGAGTAGGTATAATGTCAGCAGATTTGACCCTCTGTCCCCCAATTTTCACTGTCTTTGTCCAGCTTTCTTGCAGTAACAGATTGCAGCATTTTGTCAGTCTGTGAGACTCCTACCATACGAGTAACCCACACAAAAAATTTGCTGGTGTGGCCAGTTTTGAACCATCAACAGCATCAGCCATGCTAATGTCCTTAGCCCAGTGAGCCACACCCATTGCCAGAAAGTGAGGTTTAATTCCTCAAACTATCAACAGCATACAAACATACACTGTGACCCCTGCATTTTGAGGACAGTAGGACATGTGGCCAGGTTCTTAGTGAAGCCCTGGAATTGTGTGGTCTGCTGCTATATCCTTGCGAACATGCTGTTACTGCAGTTATGTAGGAACACTGATGTGTTGGTGGTGGCATTGACAGTGGTACATCTGTCCTATGACCCCACTGTTTGGCATTTCCTTTGCATAATGCATAGTATGGGCACTCAGTATTGGACAGAGTACCTGTTGTCTGTAGTAGCTGTTAGTTCTCTGCAGGTAGCCCAGTAGCCCACTCTATTCCCTTGAATACATGCAGCAGGTCCATGCATATGCTACCATAGTGTTGTACCCTGTACATTTGTTGTATAGGAGACTGACTTACCTTGTGAATGCAGCAGTTGAGAGACCTGTGTTTCAGGGCTGACTCTGACGCACGCACTACACAGACAATACATGGTTAGGTACAGGTTGTGTGGTGTGGCTGGCATCCTTTTTACTATGTATGCGAGTTGGTGTAAGGTGTCAGCCCATAGGACCCTAGGTTGTCAGTGCATGCACTATGCATTGCCTTTTGGGCAAGGCCAGGTCATAATGGGCACACCTACGTTTGCCTACAGGGACAGCTTCAGGGGGTCCTCTTCTGCATCCCCCCATGAGTGTGGCTGTAGCGATCTAGGCACTGGTGGGGGCCTGTGTGTCCCTTCTCTGTGATGATCCTGTTGCAGCTGTTCCCACAGGATCATATTGTGTAGCATGGCACATACTGTGAACATCAGTGCACATGTGGCTGGAGAGTACTGAAGGGCTCCGCTAGATATATCAAGGCACCAGAACCATGACATGAGCAGCCCAAGCACATGCTCTGTGATGTTCCTAGTTTGTACATGTGCCTCATTATGGCATTCTTTGGCAGGTGTGTGTGCATTTCTGATGGGTGTCATTAGCCATAGTTCTAGTGTGCAGCCAGCATCCCCCAGTAGATAGCCATATGGAATGTCCTCCCTGGCAAACATCTGGTGCAGCTGTGATACGTGTCAGATATGGGAGTCATGATAGCTGCCAAGGCTGCTAGCACACACATTCATGGTAATGCACTGGGCATGGCACATGACCTGGCAGTTGATGGAGTGATACCCCTTGCGGTTGATATAGACTCTACCCTCCTTACCGATGGTGCTTTGATGAGGACATGAGTGAGTCTATGGCACCCAGTACCTCAGGGTAGTGTGCTACACAATAGAAGAGACGCATACTGCTGGCCCTCTCCTCAGGGGTGCAGGGTAAATAAATGTGCTCACTGGTAAGTGTTTGCATGGCATCCAAGAACTGGTGGAGTGCCTTGGATGCTGATGCCTGTGAGACCCCCATCATGTCCCCAGTTGGTCTTTGAAAAGTACCTATAGCTAGTATCCTAAGAGCTACACATACCTTTGTTTCCACTTGGATGGCTTCCACTCTGTTGGCTCTAGGTCTGAGTTGAGGGCGGCAGAGCTTGGTAAGATCTTGTAGTATGTCCCTGTCCACCCTGTAATGCTCTATAATCTCCAGTTCATGTAGTGCCTGGAAGGTTACCCTGATTGGCTTTCTCAGCCAATTTCTTTTTTTCTTTTTTTGACAGCCTTCCTTGCTAAGCACTGTGCTGCAGTGTCCAAACCCATGCCACAAGTATTAACAATGCTTAGCAGTCAATAGACACTCCCCATCAACAGGCATACTCAGCACAGCAGAGCACCATGCAAACATGCTGAAACCAACTTAAACATATACCCCAAAGCTAAACAAAGCTAAGCAGCACTGGACACACTCCTCCTGCTCAGCAGTGCCTGTTTGTGCACCGTGACTGCGCTCCAATGTGCTTAAAGAAATTAAGACATACCCCCTTTTGACATTGGCTACCTCTTATTTGGACACCAACATGGTTCCCAGGCTACACAGGTTTGATGTGTGGACATGGATACCCAGTTTTGCTATTCAGTGACCCCTGCTCATTTGCATACAGACTCATGCACATGACCTGGAAACTACACTATTCTAGGACCTGCCTCCTTAGCAACCACAGACATCTACCAGTGTAAATACTCCATGCAAGGCCCTATATTGCATTATTGCAATATTGCCACATATTATACACTTTAAAATTTTTTTTTTTGCATTTTATGTTATTTTACATTATTATTTGGACACACACGGCATAGTTTTGAACGTATCTGTGTCTGCTTTGCTATTTCTAACCTTCTAATTGGGCTTTTACAGCCACAATTCATTTTTCTGTATACACTTCTGACACCAACAAATGATCTGCATGACTGCCTATCTGCTTGCTGGATCACTTTATATCCTCATTAACATGCAGTTCACCTGCTTATAAGGTGATTTGCAGGTCAGGGACACTTCCATGTTGGTATGCTCATGCATGCCCCTCAGCTATGTTTACTGGATCGCATGGCTGCTTACTTCCATGTAAGCTCCATGCCACTATGCCTACATGGAAAATAAGCCTATGAAGGCTTTATTAAATTCCCCTTATATTTTAAAGTGACACTTGATGAATTACATGTAAAAGTTATTATTCAAATCCACAAATAGTTTCATGGTCACTGAATTGCTTTAATGTAAAAAGAATGTGAATGATTGTCATAGCAACTTCACTTACAGCATGGTTCCCTCCTCCTCATCACACACACACACACACACACACACACACACACACACACACACACACACACACACACACACACACACACACACACACATTATTATTCAGTGAGTTGTATGGAGTTAGTTAACTGTGAAGCCTGACAAACTTAACTAATGATAATGTTTTATACAATGGCAATCAAAGACAATAAAATTAAACATTATCAGTGATCCTTCTAATTCTTAGTTTCTATTCAGGTTTACTGCAACCTTTTATTGTACATCCAGGATTCTATACTTGTATCATGATTATGGTATGTCATTGGTCAAAACTACGCATGTGCCCAGATGCAGAGACGTGTGTTCTTTCACACTGTAATAATGATAAACAATGTCCTAACACCCTGTCATGAGAAATTCACGGACTCCTGGAAAAGAATGAAGTATATGGCACAAGATCTGTGATGTAAGACTTAAAGGAAAATCAGTAACAGCCTGAATTTCTTGAAGGGAATGAACATTCGCAAAAAGCTTGAGAATCTCATGCATTCTTCCTACAAGAGATTATTTTCCTTATTTACTGTATATTGCTGTGCTGCTAAGTTTCTCTACCAAAAGTGTTAAAGTTATGCTTTTGTTGATTTCATTAAGACAAATACATGTGGATTAGGTATTCTGTGAGAATCAGGTAATCTGTACCGTAGTTGTCTTTGAAGAATGAGTTTTTCCAGAATGTGAGTTAATTGAGAAACTCCATATTTTTTACAGTATATAACATTGACATACTCCTGTCAGTGTTCATATGTAATAGAGCATCAGCATTGTCTATAATAGATTATTTTTTTGGGGCCAGACGATTTCTCTTAATCAGGCAGCAAAAAATTGCCATTTAGAAATTTATCACACAGGGTTAAGCTATGCATTGCTAATGAACTTCATACTATAGGCCCAGGTTTGATTTCTTCAATTTTCAATTGTGAACTCTGTGAGTCTGAGCAAGTGATTTATTCCAAAAAGTACTCCTGAGCCCATGAAAAGAGTTACTACTTCTTAGTGGACCTATCTGGATAGCAAACAGAATAGAATAAACCGAATTTAATGAAGTAAAAATTGGTTAGCCAATAATCATGAAAGAGCAATGTGAGGAAGGCTTTCAAAATATCTTTGTTTAGAGAATGACTATCAGAGGGGAAATTATCAAGCCAGGTATGGAGCAGTGAAAGAAAGTCTAAACTTCAAGGATGTCTGAATTATGTGCAAAGTTAGTGTTACTCAGCTTATCTGGGTCCACAATGAAAGATTGATTTCTTCTTAAGGCAGGGGATAGATAGGTGAAGTTAGTAGTCACATGTTTATGGAATGATCTGAAATACTTATTTCTCAATGACATTTTTTCTCAATCCAAGTGGTCACACACTAGTTTATTCCAAACAAACCAGACATTAGTCCTGATCACCACATGTTAATTATATTTTAGCTGGATGCAAACCCTTGCATCACACTTAAGATGTGTAGGGAGTGGTGGGTTGTACCACCACACTCATCACAGGGAGTGGGTTGTACCACCACACTCCTACTACAACATAAAACGTACACTAAGAATAAGATAAGATTGCTCTATCTTGGAGAAGTTAACATTTTTAATAAACGGCTTCAGAAGACATTTCAAGTTGTCAAGCAGCTGGATGTCAGTTCTAAAACAATCAAGTTTAAATAAACATGCTGAATGATATTATAACGTTCTGGTTCAGCCTGAAAGTAGTTTATTTGGTGTATTGTTTAGTTTTTATTTACACTTTAGGAGAGTGCCCTAAGCATTCATGAGACGTTGAAGATTTAGAGGATTATGACCTGATCTCCAGTCAAAAACAACTTCTAAGCATTCAGGACATGGATACCAAGATATTCACTTCAAGTGCAGAAAAAAATCAAAGCTTGAGAGGGGATGCTTAGCATTCATGTCAAGAATACCTAATAAGTGAATTATGATCAATGGCAGCTGCAGAAAGTAACTGGATTGATGTTAACTGGAATGGGGTGGGATGTATTATTACAGCAGGCCAAGGACTATTTAACTATGATTAAACAATAGTTAGTCACATTCATCCAAGGACTACCTCAATGCCCACTTATTATAACTGCTTTACTGACTGTATATACCTCAGATATCTGAAAGCAATCAAATAAAATATAACAGTCACAGTGATGTATCTGAGTTTATTTTTAGCAAACATACACTAGTTCTATCAAGCAGGATCAATGGCGGTTTAACTGCAATCAAATAACAGCTGGATCTGTTACTGTCATCCACAGACTGCCTCAGTGCCCACTCACTATAATGACTTTATTGGATGTATATACCTCAGATGTCCAATTGCGGTAAAAAAAAAACACAATAGAAGTCACAATAATGTAGTTCAGCTTGTTTTATTCAAACACACATTAGCCCTGACAAACTAGATTCATGAATGCTTGAGACCAAACAATAGCTAGGGTCAGTCACTTTCATCTACAAATTGCCTTAGTACCCATACATGACAGCTACTTTATTGACTAACGCTTCAGATATCTGAATACAATCAAATATAAAAAATAGAAATAATAGTCACAATATTGTATTCAACTTGTTTTCTCAAATGCACATGCTCTAAACCTGCCAACTCAGATTATTAACTATTCAACTCTGATTAAGCAACAGCATGGATCAAACAGTTTCTATCACATACTGCCTTCATATCTACCAGTTATAGCTACTTTACTCAATGCCTGCACCTTAGAAGTCTAATTGTGATCAGATTAATGAAAACATGCATAAATAATGGCAACAGTAATGATTTTCAGCTCATTGTTGTCAGGCACATACATTGCAATGCACTGCAACACTCACAGCACATACACATGGGTACACACACACACACACACACACACACACACACACACACACACACACACACACACACACACACACACACACACACACACACATATATACATAAATATGCCACTTCACTGATTCCATACTCCTGAGTTTCTGATTGGATGAAATGAATGAATGAGTGCAGAAATAATGGCCTCACACATAGAATCAAAATACATTCCATGCTGTCCTGTAGGCTTGCTTGCAATGATACCCCAACAGATCATGGATAGAATATTATTTAATTAAAAAATGTAATTGAAAAAAGATTTCACATTTAATTCAGACTGCATCAGGTTCAAATCACCTGATGTGATAGCCAGTAATAAAGGATTCTCATTGCTTCATCTATCAGCTAAAAAAAGCCTCCATTGAGACATTGCTTCTATCCTTATCACAGCAACAGGGCTTATAATAAGGCATAATTATTTTAAGGCAAGCAGTTCTTACAGTATAGACCACACATAGAGCACTACAGGGCTCAGGTTTGACCCCAAATGCAATATGGACTTTTAAAAGCCAGTATTGCATTAAAGAGAGATTGGGATTGGCTGATCACACCCCCCAACACTTTATGCCTGGAACAGATGCCCTTCTTGCCCCATCCTAGCTATGTTACTGGGTCCTGAGGATCAAAGATGGTCCAGAGAGTTCAGTGTCTTGATCAGGGTAAGCATCTCCTTGATATTTATATGTTTGCTACTAGCAATGATGTTCTATACTCCCTGTACTTTTATCCCACCTGAAACTGCTCCCCAAGCAAAATCTGTGTCGACAGACTACTTTGGAGCAAGGAGGGAGAAGGGAAACCTGTATTAAAAGATATCTGTTGACTCCAGCAAAATATTTCTCTCCTGACAAACTACAACACTGGGATTTGAAAAGATAAAGGGTGTTAATGCTGGAAGCAAAGACATTTTCCATGGGCATCACAAGACCCACAATCCTGAGGTCCTCCCTCATAGTGACCAAAGTCTGAGTGAAAAATCTTAGAAACAGATCTAGATAAAAATCAATTTTTTCCTGTGGAAGAAACACTATTTGAATATAGGTGTCTGATATCCTAGGAACACAATCCTGTATGAAGAAGTCAAGAAAGACTTTTGAATGTTCCCTTGGAATCCCATCTTGAGCAAGAGATCTCTCGCCCAAAAGAGAGAGAGAGAGAAAGAGATTCCTGAAACTTTGAAAAAGACACTACAAAGACAAGGAAGTAATCTAAATATGGAAAAATGCAGATACTCTGTATCAAGGGACCTATGGCCATCAGTATTTGTGACTGGCGATGTTTTGATAATATGCACTTATTCCTGAAACAGTTGAGGCCTTTAGAGAGATAACATACTACAATAATATTCAGCATTTAAGAAACATGTCAACTGAGGAGACACTCTAGCAGCAGTGACCAGTGACCACAGCAATCAGCCATTTAGCAGCTGTGGACAGATACATATAGTGCATGGTGTTTGCATTATATGTGCAAACAGTAGAGAATTATTTTGCAAAGAAGTTCACAGAGTGCTTGTGTTTCTCCCATATTAGTAAGTAGCACAATTGGAGCCATGGCACTGCAACATGTGGAACCTAGGTCACATTTCTGTGCACCAGGACATGAACTGATCATGGTTCCCAGACACATCTGCTCTTATTTGGTTGTTCCTGTTACCAGCATATCCCGGGGACTACCTGCCTGTTGCAGGGATTAGTGTTTCCATTTTCAGCAGAATTCATTCTCATGAGGCTGTCGCTGCTGTAGGTGCCCTCTCTGAAATATAGTCCCTCAAATTCCCATCTGGATACTTTATGGAATTATTTCCACCCTTTTTTGTATGAACATTGGAAGTTGATATGGCAATTCTACGATTTCCGAAAAGGAAAATTCTAATCTGTCATCTTTTCATAAGCAGCAAAATGTAGCATACATGTTGTCCTATTTTACCTTCATAATTCTGTTTGCTTAATTAGCCATGGAGTTGTGGGGTTTCTAAAACAGTAAGAAATTGAAAGTGAGTGAAAAGTCTTTTTCCTGTATATCCCTAGCAAAATCTTAGGCAAAATCACAATAATAGATAAACGTTTTTTGTTAAAAATGAAATTTACCTTGGTTCAGTTTTTGGCAAGATAATTGCATTTGTGATGGAGAAAATGTCAGCCGGTACTTAACACAGTTTAACTTCTCCAAGTGGTTTGGGTTTCTAACACCGTGTCAGGAATGGACCCCATTCCTAGGTCAGGGTATGATTGTAATTCATGTAAATAGCATTGTTTCACTATTTAATATTAGCCAAGAAGGCTCTTCATATCACTGCAAGGTGCCATGATTGTCTCTTTCTGGAGTTCATATGGGGGTTATGTATATTGATAGCACGTTTAAGTAGGACTGCAAATTATTTTTCTATTTTTTTTGCTCCTACTATTTTTGGAACTGTCTGGGTATCTTATAGGTTCATAGGTTCATAGATTAGTACTAAGCTAACTGCCCTTGCGAGCCATTTTAAGCCTAGCCAATTGTCCCTTGAGAGACTCAAACCCTGCACCTTGTGTTTGCAAGGCAAACACCTTAACCATTAGGCCACCCTCCCAACCCAAATAAATTCCCACTGTCAGTCTCGAACCCAGGACCTTGGTAACATTAGTCTGTATGACCTACTACTGTTCTCATTTCTGCCTACAAATGCTGGTATGTTATAACGTTGTGTCTCCTTATACATAAGACCCTGTAGTCACAGGCTGTAGTCATTTCAATCACCAATGCTGCTTCTGTCTTTTCTTTTTCATACACTTTTATATCTTGTTTTCTTGCATCTTGTTTTTGAACTATTGGCAATGGGTGATCCCGTGTAATATAAAAAACATCAATATTGTAGTATTTACACAGTAGCCCATGCAGCAGTCTTGCCACATTATTGCACCTTTCAGTATACGGGTCCTCTGCCATTAGTATGTTACAACCAGCAACAAGGTGTGCAACTGTTTCTAGTTCTATTTTGCAGAACCTGCATTTTCCTGTTTCTCCAACATTTTCAATATACTTCATATATTCCACTATCCTATGAATCCAGTAATGGAAGCCAGCAAAAACAATTGATTTAACATTGCTGTCTTCCTCAAACTATAGAAAACAAAAATGTGTTTTGCAGCTCTGGATATTCAAAGGCTTAGTTTGGTGGTCCGGCATGCCACGTGCAAATGGAATCAAAAGGCCATTGTATAAATCATCATAATGTGTATCACAAAATGTTTATGCTAAGTTTTTTTTTTTTTATTGAAAGTCTTTGCACTTTCTTTCTCTTTATTTATGAGTCATAATTGTTATGTGAAAGTTCATTTAAAAAGAATCTAGTAGGTAGATCTTTCCAGTGTCTTCTGGTGTTTCAGCTATTAAAGTCTTGAGTTGCTAAGGTTTTATACCTCAACAAGCTTGACAATTACAGTTTTGTTTCACTTACCACTGGGATGAATTAGACCTTCTCCTCCTGGCTGAAATGTATAACCTCTTATCAGTAGCTGAGCAGAGAGCATTCCTTCCTCTGATAAGAAGTTCAGAATGCTGTTGGACTGAGTGTGTGCATTCATTTCCAGTACTAAAACGATAGTTTTTCCTTGGGGGGGGGGGGGGGATTTTAAGGTGGTAACCTTCAGATTAAATGTTAAACAGAGGTTCCTTCTGCCAGAGATGGTGCTAGCTAAAATAGATGTAAAAAGTAGAAAGATTATTCAAAAGTAGTTCTAGTAAATGCAATTGTAAAATATATATATGTAAAATAACTACAAAACAACAGGAAACCTGAAGAAAAATCATTACAAATGTACAACACCATCACACATACCCTTTCTCAATAGGTATATTTCATTAATAAGTGCATCTAAATCAGTTGTTTTCTTATACAAAAAAGTGCCATCTTGCTTCCCAAATCTTTCATATTTAACTGGTAGTGTCCATCTTTCTGTGTAGAACCCCACCATAACACAGTCCATAAGGTAAAGACGTAGTAACATTCTTTAGTCTAGCCATTCAGTACAGCACAACCTGATCCATAAACATTCCACTGTATAACAATGTAAAATATGATGCTTTGCTTCTAACATCTCTCTCTGGATTCAGAGTAAAAGAACTTACTGAGATTATCATTAGTGAATTAACCTGATTCCCCCAGAAAGTGCATACAGATTAAATATTTAGCAAATCTTAAAAGAAAGCAATGCTTATGCAAACATGACCAATTAAAGTCGAGTATCAATAAAAATGCAGTAAGAAGACTAAATTTAAATGCAAAGAAATTTGGCTAAGCAAAATTATCAAAAGCAATACACGCTATGTTGAAGAAATACTACAAACAACTGTATTAAAATGAGAAGTTTAAGTTCTGAAAATGTATTTAAATATATAGTGCATCACCCTACATCTCTATTAAAATTAATATCTCAGAGCATTGTTAGGCCCAATTATTCAACTCCCCTGAGCACAATTGCAGATAACTATATTAGTTTTTTTTTTCTGTTTTCAGGCACATTAAAACAGGTAAGTTAAGCATATTGTTTTTCATACAGTCTCGTTTAACTCTAACTTTAATCTAACCTTTTACAATTGCACAACAAAATCGTAAAACTTTGCTCTTCTAACCCTAAAATGGAACCAGGATATGCAGCTATCTATGCCAAGGACCTTTATGCTCATTGAGATAAATGCATTGATAGGGCTGTCTCTACCAGGTCCAAATAAAATAGGTTATTCAATAACAAACCCTTTTGGAGGTCTAGAGATATAAATAAACTTTACAACAGAATGAAGAATCTGCTTAGATTACCTTGTAATGCCAGAATATCTCATTACAATGAGAATATAAAAGAAACTGAAGAGAACTATTAAGACCAGCAAACCTCTGATGACTGTAGGCTTGCTTCAGAGGGTACTGATAATTATAAGTCCTTATTCAGCTACATCAGAAAACTAAGGAGTAATTTACATCAGTGCTCAGAACTTATGCATAATGGCACCTAATACTCAAACCCTAAACACAGCCAACATATTAGCAAAGTAGTTTACTGCAAATTTCTTCCTTGAAACTATCATGCCCACTCTCAAACATTTTGAAGTCACTCTTCCCCGCACTTTCTCCAAGGACCATATCCTTAAAGTGCTCTCCAAAACAAAAAAAAATACTGATTTAATGGTGCCCTGACAACATTTGTGTTTGTCTTATTAACAGTGTCAAACAGGCCCTTGTTAAGTGTAGAATATAATGCACCTTGTGGCATGTATCTCACTAGATGTATCAAAAAATTCAAAGACTGCAGATGTTCCTAATAAAAAGAATTGCAGGTTTCAAAAATTATAGCTGTCAGGAAAAGCTCTTCTTCTACCCAATATCATCTAGATTCTTGAAGGGAGACCTTTGCCTTGCTTTCCTTAGTTTATGAAGAGGAAGTGAACCATAACTGGATGACTTTGTTACCTACTGTGGGAACTTCACTGAATCGTAAGGTTTACATACAAAAAGGCTTTCGATAAGATAGATTTTTTAGATGTCATCCCTTACAAAGACATTGAGACCATGAGATACTGTTCCATCATCTTCAGAAAAGAAACAGTTTTGAATAATTATTTACATTTTACTAGTTGTCACCTGTATTTTCAAAAAAAAAAAGCATTGTTAAAGGTCAGTTAGCACGACTTTCAAGGGTGATCACGGATGACACTATATTTGATGGTGAGGTGAAGAAGTTAATTGAAATGTTGAAAGAAAGAGGTTATCCACAACCCCCACTCGAAAACTTAAAAGGGTTAATTTTTCAAGGAAGGAAGGAAAAGTATGCAGCCATTTTGGGAACTTACTCAAAAGATATATCTAACACTGACACCCCTAGAAAACTGGACATTTTAAAAACTTGAGCAATGGTAATTCCTTACGATAGGGACACCTTTAAGATCCAAAGAAGTTTGACCTCCAATTGAAATGATTTTTACCCAAGAGATGAAGAGGAGGTTAGGTGAAACACCTCAGTTGGTTTTTAGTAGAGGTAAGAACCTAAAAGAACTAGTGGAGGCTAAACCCACAAAGAACTGTGATCATTACAGGTCTGAGATGGCAAAATGTGGGGGATATAAAACTTGCAGATTCATTAGTGATGGATCTTATGTCAGTGTAAACAGTTACCACAGAACTATTAGTCCTGGACATGTCATTTGTGATGCTCTATGGGTTTAGTGCAGTTAGCCACCTGTGTCTTGTACATCATTTTATCTCAGTAAGACTAACAGAAAATTAAAAGACAGAATTTGTGAACATATGAGACATTAAAAAAAGAAAACTACTAATGTTTTATACAGACACTTGGTATCTGGACAATTTTAACAAATTTCTTTTGACCATTATAGACAGACTTTCTAAACCCTAAAGGTGATGCTATCAACAATATCTTAGAATAGAAAGAGTTATGCTGGCAAGTTAGGTTAACTGCCACCCAACTACCAGGACTGAATGATAATCTTTCTTTAAAAAGTGTTTTAAAAATGAGATCTTTAATATCTGAAACAGATTTCTTAGGAGTTTCAGCCTTTTTAAGTTTCATTTGATTAATTTCTGGAATTACTATTATTATTATTTTTATTTGTATTTTTAATACTACATATCTTAGTAACCATTCTTATACTAGTGGCTTTCATTAATTATTCAAAAGCATGGTAATGTGACTTGCTTAATATTCATTACATGTGCTCCAAGACTGGTGTTTTTAAACTTTAAGTAGCCATCCGATCTCATTATTCAATTTTACTCTGATGAAGTCCCGCGTCTAAGTTAAGTAAGGGACAAAAGCGCTTAGTAATGAAGTGGATTGTTCCACAGTTTGCTTCTGCCTGGTATTTGCTGCCTGCCCCAATTCTTTGTCTTGAGTAAGAAACCAAACCTATTCAGTCTGCACAGCAGCAAGACAATATTATCTAAAAAAAAGATCTCTGATTTGTGAAAAATATGTCAGGGATAGTAAAGTGAAAACTTTACTCATTTTCTTTAGCAAAATCCACTTATTGTTCAGTGTTTCTCAAATGGCTTCAGCACTGCTTCTCATTTTCTCCTGAAATTAATGCTCTTCCTCTGCTTCAACCACCACACTCCTCCCAACTTACCTCTCATTTGGCTTATTGTCTGGTGCAGCCACCACACTCTTCCCCTCTTACCTCTCAATTGTCTTATTGTCTGATTCAACCACTCCTTCCCACTTACCTCTCATTTGTCTTATTATCTGTTGCAACCACCGCACTCTTCCCTACTTACCTCTCATTTGGCTTATTGTCTGGTGCAGCCACCACACTCTTCCCACTTACCTCTCATTTGGCTTATTGTCTGGTGCAACCACTGCACTCTTCCCCACTTACCCTCTCATTTGGCAAAGTCACTGTATTAGTCACAGCAGTATCAGTAGACAGCTTTTCAGTATCTGTAGGTTTTGTACATTCACTGGAACAAATGTTATTTTGGAACATTAGAGACCATATGTGTCATGTGACACCTTTACCATCTGTGACAAAATATTATCTGATAAGCCATCCAGCATAACAGAAAAACCTCTACTCTACATTGCACCCTTCATATACCTTTCCCTCATGTCATACAAATTTCTCTCATACCCACAAAGTGCTGTTGTGTTCTCTGATATGTAAGTAGTGGACTTCCAAACAAAAGTATCCCTAGCCAGTATGAATTTCACATAAGGTCTACCCAGAAGATAAACCATAGCCTATATAACACAGTGTCTGCCTAAGGTGTATTTCCAGTTTCTAGACATGACCTCTATTACACATCTATCTATATCTATCTATCAATCTATGGGTATCATGGGTTTTTTTTTGCTATTGCTTTGGAAATTTTCATTTGTGGATAAAGGGGTCAAACTGTTATACTTTTAGGAGTTAATCCTCTTTCTCCACAATTGTTTGACCATGGAATTAAGATGTGGGACAGAGCCCACATATTGGTGATGTGGGGGCAATCCCCCAGTATAAAAGAAAATATACATTTAAATGAAAGTACTTAACATTCTAATAAATTTAGTGTCTTGTGGTCAACACTTGGTTTTCATAGTCTCTGTGGATTGATGCTTGTCTGGTAAGATTTTTAGTACATCTACAGAGATGTGCTGTTTTATGAATATGTCTTATATTTTTATATATATGTTATATTTGTTGTAGATGAGTTTATTTAGAAATAGTCACATGATGTAGCAATATGGGTATTTGAAGGATGGCTTTGTACTTTGTAGCAGTTTGGATGAAGTCTTGTATAGCTGAAGACAAAAGTGCTTAATATTCTAATAAAGTTTGCGTCTTGTGGTTTGCATAGTGTCGACAGTGTTTTTCTCTTTCTTGGTTTTCATAGTCACTCTGGATTGCAACTTTTTTGGTTAGTTTTTTGGGTGATCAGCCTAACGCATTTAACATGTTTGTTTACATATGTGATCACTTCAGTTTGATATTTTTTTTATAGATGAGTGATTGCGGATGAACTTTTTGCCATATCTGCTGTTGATTAAAGTTCATTGGTGATCTAAACAGACACACACAGAAACAGATATATATGTACATACATATTCTTGGAATTCATAAATTCCAATGCCCTGGATAAACTAATCCATAGTCCCATCAGGGGCTCCAATATCCTAGACCTGGTTATTACCAACATGGAAAATCGATGCTCCAAACCTAAGGTCACCCTCTCGTTGGTCAGGTCAGACCATAAGCTAATCACCCTTACAATCCACATCCCACCCCCACCCCCCAGTAGGGAAACCTCCACAAAAAACTTCTTCAAAGCCAACTTCATGCTACTCATGTCAGAAGTGACAAACTTCATGATACCCATGCAGACGGGAACTGAAAGTTTGAATGCTACGTCCTACACTAAGGCACTGTACTTGCACATCCACTCATGCATGAATCGTGCCATCCCAAATAGAACCAAGATGCCCTCCTCCAAAAAATGAAGCCAATCTGGTGGTCCCCTGCTATAAACAAACTTTACAACAAAAGGAAGAAACTGTTGCAGAAAAGAGGAAAATCCCAAGATGCAGATCCCTTACCAACCTCAGTAAGAAGCTGAGATTCCTCATAAAATCCTCCAAAGCTAATTACAAAAATAAAATTGCCAAAGACTCCAAAGACAACCACAAGGCATTCTATAACTATGTCAAGGATCAAAATGGTAATGCTCAGATCTGCTCTGAGCTACAACAGAATGGCATCAAATATACTGATCCCAAGGATATTGCCAATATCCTGACAGATCGGTTCAGTGCCAACTTCACCCCTCTCTCACCCCCTAAATGGCCCATCCCAATACCGGGAGATTGCCAAATTCTAGTAATAATGGACACACAGGTAAAAAATGCACTATTCAGAGCTAAGAAGACAGCATCCATTGGACCAGATGACATTCCTGGTTATGTACTACATGAACTACAAAATTAACTGGCACCTCACCTAAGTGTCATGTTTAATCATACCCTCACCTCAAGCTTCGTGCCCACTGAGTGGCGCACAGATACAGTTATCCCACTCCACAACGGGGGATCCACCTTGGATCCTGGGAACTACTGCCCTGTCAGTCTGACGAGCCTAATCTTCAAGGCCATGGAATGTATTATCATAGAACATATAAACAAAGACATTGGCAACCTTCAAACACTGGACCCCACCCAGTATGGGTTCGGTGAAGGGCCGATCTTGTCTCATGAACCTGATTGACTTCTTCGAATTAGTCTCCAGAGCCATGGACGAGGGTAAGGCAGTCCACACAGCCTATCTGGAATGCGCCAAGGCCTTTGACACCACCTCCCACTCTGGAATCATAAATAAACTTACTAAGCTGGGCATTAATCCCTACATCACTCGATGGATTGCCAACTGGCTTACTGACAGAACCCACTCTGTAAAAGTAGCTGACTCCAAATCCAGCTCTAGACAAGTGACAAGTGGAGTACCTCAGGGTTCAGTCCTGGGACCGCTCTTGTTTGGCATCTACTTCTCTAAAGTACAGGCCAACACTAAGGGACTCTGACTAACAAAGTTTGCAGATGAATGCAAACTGGGAGCCATTGGTGAATCCCCAAATGATGTGGATACTCTACAAAAGGGCCTTAAAGAAACAGATGCTTGGTGCCAGAACCATTGGCTCAAGCTCAATGCCAAGAAATGTACAGTTATCCCCATTGGGAAAAAACATGTACCCATGAATTACCACATAGGTGGCAGTACACTAAAGAGACATAGGGGCACAGGTGGACAGTGGTCTCACCTTCGATAACCACATCACCACAACAGTCAGGAAATCCTTCTATGTGGCACACCTCATCCCTAAGGGCTTTTTATCCAGAAAAAAGGAGGTAATTTTCCCACTGTACTCATCCCTCATTAGACCCATTATAGAATACAATGCCCCATTTGGTATGTACCTCTCAAGACATCTGCAACAATTGGAAAGGCCGCAGAAATACCTCACTAAAAGAATCAGAGATCTAAAGCAGATGCCCTATGCTGACCACCTTAAAAAACTCCAGCTCTACTCTGTCACATATCGTCTACTCACAGGCGATCTCTGCTTAACATTCAAAGCCATGTCAAACCCAAAGCTGTTGGACATGCTACACTTAAAGAAATACCAGTCCCTCAGAGCCACACGCTTGAGGGATCTAAACCTTGTCATCACAATAAACAAAACATGCTGGAGATATAGGTTTCTCACCCAGAGACTCCCCAGACTCAGGAATAGACTGTCCATATATGTCAAGCAGAATGCCTCTTTGACCCTCTTCAAAAGGAACCTTGACGATTGGATGGGAGAAAGGAAATTCACCCCGGGGATCATGTCAGTCATCCTGCTAGACAGGAGTCCAGGGAAGTAAATAGTATGGGAAGAAATAGCCAGGGAATTGTTATGGCTAGGCTTATATAGGCCCTAGGGCCGATAGCCTAGTACCAACCTATGAACCTATATATATATATATATATATATATATTATATATATATATATATATATATATATATATATATATATATATATATATATATATATATATATATATATATATATATATATATATATATCTTCTTCTTTCGGCTTTTTTCCCAGTTAGGGGTTGGCACAGTGGATCACCTGTCCACTCATGATTGGCAGTGGAGTTTTACGGTGTCGAGTTGCCAGCCCAGTGTGCAACCCTCCACAGAAGGCACGCACACACTCAAGCCTAGGGCCAATTTGGAGTGTCCAATCCACCTACAACATGTCTTTGGGATGTGGGAGGAAACTGGAGCACCCAGAGGAAACCCACACGACCACAGTGAGGACATGCAGACTCCACACAGAAGGCACCCCAGCCAAGGATCGAACCAGAAAGTCTCTTTCTGTGAGGCTATAGATCTTTATATATATATATATATATATATCACATAGGAGGCGATCTATATATATATATATATATATATATATATATATATATATATGGGTCCAGTACGATTGAAAGAAAGTTCAATTGTCTGAAACCAAATCACAGAATCCACTTTAGCGAAAATGCTTTTTGCCGAAAAAGCACTTTCGCTAAAGTCCCCAAGAAATACTAAAAAAAACAACAAAAAAAAAAAAAAACCCCAAAAAAAACAAAAAACAAAACTCATGTTTACGCAGGGGGGCAAGCCCCCCTGAACGCCCCCCATGTGGGGGGATGTGTCCCCCACACCCCCCTACTTTTATATTCTCACTCCAAGATCACATTACAGTGGGGAAAAGGGAATATTCCCTTATCCCCACTGTACTACGATCTCAGCAACAGCCATTCCCCCACGATTTTCCTTACCTTTTCGCATAGTTGCGTGAAAGTGCTTTTTCGGCAAAAAGCACTTTTGCGCAAGTATGCCCAGCTGTTTCAGTTTTGGAGAAACAGCTGTTCGGCAAACTGTCTGTGATCCAGATATATATATATATATATATATATATATATATATATATATATATATATATGTATATCTATCTATCTATCTATCTATGGGTCTACTGTATAACTTCAAAAACACACATCTTCGAAACTGTAGACCCACACCTCCATGAAAGTGCACTTAAGCAAAAGTGCACTTCTGTGAACATCAGTTCAATGAAACAATAAAAAACCTATAAAACATTGTTTTTGCAGGGGGGCAAGCCCCCCTGCACCTCCCATGTTGGGGGTTGTGCCCACCACACCCCCCCTACTTAAATAGACCAACTCCGAGATTGCACTACAGTGGGGAAACTCGTAAACTCTCTTTCCCCACTGTAGTCTGCTTCGGCACCCGTGTTCCTTAACGGTTCATTGAACCGTTCTTTATGGAAGTGCACTTTCACTTAAGTGCACTTTCTTGAAACCGAAACTCCACTGTTCGTTTTTGAAAAGTGAATTTTCGGTGTTCTCCAGTAGACCTATATATATATATATATATATATATATATATATATAGATATATATATATATATATATATATATATATATATATATTCACTTCAGAATCTCGAACATCTGAAAACCTGAATGCCATATGGTCAAGACCATATGATCGAGTTTTCAGAAGCTCAAAACCCTGAAATGAATCCAAAAAAATAAAAAATAAAATGTTTCTGCAGGGCTGCAAACACTCCCTCCACCCCCCATGTGGGGTGCTGCACCCCCAGACAACTGCTACTTAGATATACTAACTCAGAGATTGCACTACAGCAAGGAAAAGAGAAATATCCTGTTCTGCGCTGTATGCAGATCTCTATTCAGAATTTTGAGCTTCTGAAAACTCGATCATATGGTCTCAACCATATGACATGCGGGTTTTCAGACTTTCAAGATTCTGAAGGGAACCTACACATATATATATATATATATATATATATATATATATATATATATATATAGATATATATATACACACATGTATACATTTTATACATATATTGTACACATAAATATGGCCTGTGCTTTTCTAATGAAATGTCAGTTAACAACAGATCTTTACTTATGTTTTTGTAGTGCTGCTGTTGCCCAGGGGCCATAGTTTTGCACTCTCCTAAACCTCCCTTTTGGCGACTTCACCACCATGCTTCCACTAAGTAATTATAATAGGTTCTGCTTTGAAACACTGAATGGCAAAACCTCAAGTGCTGAAAACTAATCCCTGAAACACAGAAGACTGAAAAAAGTAAAGTGTAAGGGCTTTTTCCATTTCTGCACTCCAGTGTGGAAACAAGTCCCCTCACACCTCCAAACTTATATATACCAACTCATGGAAGGAACACTCTTCTCAAAAAGGGGGACTACTGCTGGAACACATGGAAAAATCACAGTGGCATTGATTTATTACAGAAAACCTTTCTTGGTGGCTTGCGCTTTGATCTCTGACTCTGGGAATGTCACTGAATCCCCCTGCAGATAAAGCAATTATAATCACCTCTATGGCTGTAGTAGCCCTCAGGAATGGGTGCAGTTGTTTTAATAAAAATACGATTTTCATGAAAATGTTTTTTCTTATAGCATTTGTACACTTTTTGTATACACGTACAGATACATATGTCAAAAGAAGCAGAGAAATGCTATAGCTGACTTAATAATTCCACCGTAAACATGAACATATTATTGTCAGAAGTTTTAATAATATTTTTAATAAAACTATTGCATATACATGGTAAGTTAGATCAGAGGCTATACATGCCTTGCCAACACCCACCCTCAGGCTCTACCAACTTTTCCAAGGAGGATAGTGCCTTTAAGTCCAAGGGTGAATTTATGGGCATATATCTAAAGGACGAAGAGGTATCAGATTGCTTGACATGCAAGGAAAGTCTTTTCCAGAACAAGAGAAGGCACTTGGTGATAAACTTTTCTCTCCACCTAGTTGTATTTATTCCTTAATGAAGGCTGAGATCTCTGGTTATGATATTAGCTGTACAATTTGATTTATCAAAGAAAAGGTCAAAAATAACTGGATCCATAAGGGCTCAGTAAATTTGAAGTATTTGGATGCAAGTGTTAAAATAATGGATTGCGATACGGAGACAGTTTGACCATAATTGCATGCATTCCTTTGTTTTTTGTTTTAATTGTATCTTGGTTCAGTCAGTTTTTAACCTGGTTTAGACCCAAATGCCCCTATAATGCATGCGCATCTATGAATGAAAGCAATCCTGGCATAACCCAGTTTGTGTAAAACATCAGTGGTACTAAATGTTGTCCTATTTGAAAACAGTAATGCCAGAATATATAGATTGGTTACTGCACAACTAGAAATAAACTGTGCTTAATGACCACCATATAGTACTAGCAGCAATGCAGAACAATCCATTTTAGTTGCTTCATTTTAGAACAAAGAATAATCAGATTTTTTCAAATAAAACAACAATCGCAAAAAAATACTATTTAAGCATTTATACACATTTTCTTATGTGAGCAAACATTTCAAATTTAATATAAATTCACAGAGTGACTTGGGCAGTACTTACTATTTGAAATCAGAATGTAAAGTGGAAATGCAACCATATAAACTCCTTCAGCAGAAATTTCATCTGACTAATTTATGCAGGTTTAAACTTTTTTTTTACAACTACTCTATTATTTCATAAAAAGACAATAGTACATGGAAAATTAAAAAAAAAAATCTGGGTTAAAAACATGCTGTAATATTAGTGCTGGACTTTAAATGTCATGCATATATTATTACAAATGAACTATTTCACCATGTTTCTATGCGTTTAGTTTTATATACATTCATATAATACAACTATTTAATGTCTCTTATCTGCTGACAATGTAGCTAATTGGAAACTTTGTTACTTGCTTCTAGAACATGCCACAGGATACTGCATTTCAGTGATGACCTAGAGGATAAATGAATAAAAGCATCTCAGTTAAGCCATGACTAAGGAAACAATACATCTTTTCCCTGCTAAAGATCCAATATCATATATCATAGAAATAGAGTAATAATGTCTTCCAGGAAGGTTGTCTGTTTCGCAGTTTCACATAGCCATTCTTTTTTATTTACTAGTAAATATCATGTTTTATCAATGGAATTTTATAGAAAAAAATAAGATAACGCATGACTGCAGTATAAGGAAAGACATAAGACCTCTTTAGTTTAATCATTCTGATAAACCTACAAGCTGAATAATGTAGTATTTTACAAAATTCAAAAAAAAAAATTGCATTTGCATACAGGGAATCTTCAGTCCAGGCCTCAGGTATCCTAAGTGAAATTTGTTTTAATCGCCTATTTGGTATCGCTGCATGGTCTCATTTGATGGTTTGTGAGTAGTCTAACTGTTAACCTTTATGTTAGCTGTTTTATCCAAACAAACAAACAAAAAAAAACATTTTCTACCTATTCTACCCTACTGAAAAATGCTGAGAACAATTTGTTTGGCTAATTAACAAGTACATAGGTATGCCTTAAGTGCTGATCGTTTACAGTGAATAATTAAATAATTAAAAAAAAATTAAAAATCCCGAAAGCAGAAAGGCTTAAAAGGGCAGTCACATGCAAGTGTTCTTATAATGGACAGATATGTACTAAATTATATCAACAGTAATAATGCCAGCTTGTACATGGCACCTGGCTAAGGAGCTTTGACTTATGTCTAATTAATTAATTAGGAATACTCTCTGTCTAGCATTTGAAAATAAATCTATTCACAATGTGAGAAAGTTACAAAATGAATTTAGCTCCTTAATGCTTTTATATGCAAGCAATAATACCCAACAGGGGTTTTACTGCTGGGGAAATAATGCCCATCCATGGGTTTTCTGAGGAAAAGAACACAGGCAGGGGCATGAGATGAAACCAAACACACTAACAAGGGACAGGTACAAGAGGAAAGTAATGCACCAATGTATATAACAATATTGCAGTGCTGGAGTCAATTTTGTGTGAGAACTGCACTGGGATCAGGAATTACTGATGGCATATGGTATGCGGATGGATAGCTATTCAAAACAGATACCACAGATGCTCATGTGTGCAATGTCCTCCTTTCAGGGAAGACTTCAGGTGGTATTTGACACACAAAACTACAAGTAATGCTATGGAATGATTGAATATCATGTGATATCTGTGGATATTAATCAGGCCCATTTCATGTACATCACATATGTACACATCTTCCATTCTTGATGTGCTACATCTGATTGTACTAGTACGACATGCACAGCTGTACCTGTTATAGTACTGTGCACTATAAATATAGCACTGTAGGCATACTATGGCCTCAGCATGGTAGCTGCATTGTAGTACTGTGCTGTGTCACAAAAGACAGGAGAAAGTACAGCTCAGCTGTGTCACCATTGTCCCAAGTGTGGTGAACAAAATATGACTTACCCATGGAAACCTAAACTGCTGTTGCTACAAAATATATGTACATTACACATAAATGCACAAATACCAGTACATAGTGTACCATATGTGTAATCAATGATGCAGATGTTAGAATGCGATTGATTATTTTACAGAACATCTATACACAGTTACTACCACTCTGCAGCATGTGTACAGGGCATAAGGAGTATATGTAAAGTGGCATCTGCAGGTTCCACACATCCATATGTTAATGTTTGCCAATCACTTCTCATGGACAAAGTACTGAGTACAATGAACTGAGCAGTGGCACGTCTGCTGCATTACTTGGGCACTGCATTTAAGACTGAGGTGTAATTATGTGTAAGGCACTTGGTGTGCATATCATAAACACAACACACTAGTGTATAACAGTAACAAATGTGTTATAAAAATGGATGTGTAATTATTTAAAACGACGCATATGATACACTCATATGTACAGTTGTTGAAACACACTGCAACAGGCATCATGGTGATAAGAATGTGACACATCATTCCTGCACATGTATGGGAGGGGAAGCAAAGAAATACATATGCAGAAATAAAACATCACATCATATGGTGATGGACCAACATGTGCAAAAGGCAAAACACATTGCATTATCTGGCCTTATGTGTCCTTACTACTGATGTGTGAAATGTGAAAGCACCAGGCAGTAATGCATCACTGTATGTTCATGAAGCTTGTATCTACAGGTGCAAATGACACACACACACACACACACACACACACACACACACACACACACACACACACAGATGTAACAGTGTAACTCATGCGCAAACCATGCAATTTCAGGATATTTGTACCCTAAAGAGACTCCACAAATACAATGTGGATGACTGATGAAGACTTGGACAAATGAAGCCCATGAGTTGTCAACAAGGCCACATAAATACACTCATGTAAAGAATATATGTGGCTATTATATGACACTGTGCAACAATGCAGGATGCCATCAACTAAAAATATGCAAGCTGTGGGGAAGAGCAGCCTACAATAAATACATAGGAGTTGCGTGCACACTAACAGAAGTGTAAGCCAGTTGCACACAAATGGTCAGCCTGTTCCTAAGCCACAGTTTACTCTGAGTACCACATTACTATCATGTGTCTCAGATGTGCATGTGATCCAACATACAGACTCACTGCGGAAAATTGAGGGAAAGATTCTCAGGCAAACCACTGACTGCATCACTGGTGCATATGGTTGAGTGAGAGCAAAATCTGAATGGGATATATCTGCACAGAGTAGCCTACACAGTGTGAGGCAATGCAGGCATAGACCACACCTGACAAGGTTACCATTCCACAGGTAAACCTACACTGCCAATATGACAGGTAATGCTAAGACAGACATGAATCCATGGTGGCGATTTGTTAATGTTAACAGTGAACGTAGTGCTCTTTAGCACAGAAACAACACAAAGGCATATTTAAAAGGTAGCAATGTAATGCAATACATATCAATGGAAACCACTCTTGCAGGCCTACACTCATCTACTATGTTGTAACACAGTGTACACATCTTAACTATTAGTGTCAACAGAAGTGCCACCACATAACAGTGTATTCACTGGGTGCCTGTTATTTTAGCAAATGCAATGAATTGCGAATGCTGTTTAGTCAAATGTTATTACGCTAAATGGCAAAATACTGCAAGCACGGAACAGCGATTTTTTTTTTCCTAGGGAAAAAATCACTGGGCTGTTTTCAAGACTTTGCCATTTCCTCCACTGTGGTGCAATCTTGGAGTTGGTATATTTAAGTAGAGGGGTGTGGAGGGCAAAGTACCCCATTTTATTTTGTGTTTTGATTTTTTTTTTTGTACGGATCAGTGATTTTTTTCCCTGGGAAAAAAAATTTGCTGATCCGTGTGTTCAACATTTTGGATTTTTTGGGATTGTTGGTCGATTATATAGCATTTACAATTCACTGTGTGCTTTTATATAATATAGACCCTATTCACCTGCAGGCAACAGTGGTTCTGGACTGCAAGTACAGCTGCTACATGTTCTGCATGGGATAAAAGGTTGGCATACCATAGGCAATGAAAGGCACATGTCATGTACTGCAAACAGAGAACTGGCAAATTATACCATAGGAACACAATCCATTTGTACCGCATCAGTAAAATTGTAGGGTGCTGATGGCTGTCATTTGGAGAAAGGTGCACAAATATGTGTTGTGATGCCAAATAATGCTACAACTGTGTAGCTACCACATGGTGGTTACATTACACATTGAAGAAACACAAAAATCATACTTACAACCTTTCTGGTGGGACTGAAACTCACAGATGTGCTCTGTGGAGATTTTCAGGAAGGAGTTTTGCATTGCACATGTAGTGTCTCCAGAATGCTGCTTCATTATGGCCTGTATCTGGTCACAGGAAAAACCTCAATGATCTCTCATCTGTTCCTCAAAATTGTCACTTCTCAGAGTGTTACAATGTTATTACTCCACTGGGACCACAAAGCAGGAAGGTCCTGGCTCATTTGATGAAGTTGCTCCTTCTTTATAAGGCTCAGACTCCTCAGGCAGAGATAAGGCATATCTCCTCTAGCATCATATGTCAACTTTGTGCTGCTATCCTTTTTCCTTTTACATCTAACAGTACAGAGAGGTGGTAAAGCTTCATGTACTAGAAATAATTATGTTCGTGACATGGATGCCAAGATTCACCTCTCGAGCTTCGCTATCAGGGTGAGTTTCTTGGCATCCGTGTCTCAGGCATGTGATTACACTTCTAGCCAGCTCATACAATGTGATCAGGATTCTGTCTAACATTTCCTGGATCCTGTTCCCTTCATACAGTACTTTCAATACCACCTCTGTTTACACTTTAAGAAGCACTCTGTTTTGCCATAGTGTTCTTTTCTAATCGGATTTTCACTCACCGAGTTCCTAGTCAAAGAAAGAAATTCCTATGCAGCTGTCTGTCCTGGCTAGGCTCCATACTGCTCCCAATTATTCTGTCATTCTTATTTCTTGATTTAATATTATTAACTAGACATTCATAAAACATTAGCAGTGATTATACTGGTTCTGGAAACAATGGACGACCAGGACAAGCAAGGTAACATATTGCATAAGCAAATGAGATATCCTAGTTCTAACATCATGATAAGCCCATGAACTGCTTTCTTACTGGTCAAAAATTATAATAACAAGATGAACTGTATTACCCTGAAAACCACAAGCAGTGGGATAACAAGTAACATTTAGATGATTTTTTTCTGTGATAAAGCTGCAACAAATATTACAGTCAAATGAAATGAAGAAACAATGCATATGTACATTTTGGCTAGACAGCAAAATAAGAGGAGAATGAAAATGTGCAATAGATTAAGCATACATGATCATCCTTAGCTCATGTAGCTCAAAAAAGACAGGTCCCATCATCATCATCATTATCTCCTTATGGCTTATTAGGGGTCGCCACAGCGGAACAACGGTCCACAGAATGATTGGCAGTGGAGTTTTATGCTGTCAAGTTGCCAGCCCGGCGCCCATCCTTCCACAGAAGGCACACACTTACACCTAGGGCCAATTTAGAGTGTCCGATCCACCTACAGCATGTCTATGGGATGTGGGCTAATAGAGTGCTCTTGCAGGAAATGCAATATTGCAGCTCATGAGTTGGAGGACTGCAGATAAGGAGAAGAGTTAAGACAACAAGCATTAGTGAATAGAGAGGGTCATCTGTTTGTCATTAATTTTACTATAAATGTAGAAGGGGAAACCCATTTCCAGTCCCAAGGTTGTTGCTTCTTCTTCTCTTTTTGTGCGGGAATCCAAAGTGGAAATACTTGCTTTGATTGAACTCTGTGACATAAGCATGGCTTAGTCAAAAAGTGCCCACTGTGAGTGGGTAGCCAATGCCTCTACATTTACCAAACTCATAAACAGATGAACATTATAAATGATAGCAGGTGTTTATATGAAAAATGGTCTGAAAGCAGGAGTAGATCACTAAGTATATGTAGGGTGTTGTCAAAGAACGGATAAACAAAATGGAGAACATGGAATGTCTGCATTGTATTGTACTCACTGGTGTAGCCATGATTTCTGGAATTGTTTACTGGCTTCTACAGTAGATTCTCTAGTTATGGACACCATATCTTTTGAATACTGAAGTAATGTTTAAAAAAAACATAGCTGTGCATGCTGCAAGGACTTCTCTGCATATGCAAGAGGAGAAATTGCTCAAGCTTCAGCAGCCAACAGAAATACAAGAATGGTGCTACACCAAATGCTTTTGCTTGTTGGAAATCATTGCTAGTGTAGGTTCTAACTGTGCACCAGCAATGCTTCAGTTCTGAGATGTCTCCCTTCTTTTGAGTTGGTGTGACTATGGAGTTGGTATATATAGGTTTGCAGATGTGGGGTGCTTGCTCCCAACATCAGGGGTGCCCCCTACAAAAAGCAATGAAATAAGACATTTTGCCCTTTTGCTTTTTGGGCATTTTTTTTTTTGTTCTTTTGAGACACCACCTTTCAGGAAGTTGAAGTTTCATAGTAGAACCTGATGCAAAAGGAGTTATGCAGAAAGCTTTCTTCTTTATTTATTTATTTTGCATTTCTTATCCTAGATCACAAATTAAATAAACAACCTTAAAAAAGGTTACACTGTTACGTAAATGGTATACAACTGGCTATACATATACTAAGCACAATAAAATTTATATGCTGTTAAGAATCATGTACTATATATGCAGAAGAGGTTTAAAAGGTCTGTTTCTTGGTAGAAGATCAGAACTGTCATGTTGGCTTCCCAATCTACTCTAATATGTTGACAATGTCTGGGTCATGTTATCCTTATCATGGTCATGACAGCCTGACCCTAAATAAGATATAAAGGTGTTGTTAAAACTCTTTTCCATTGCTTATATCAAACAGCTTAAAACACGTGTTGCAGCATTATATCCAAATGTAAATAGCCCCATCCATAATTAGGCAATGAACAGAAATAAATGATAACACATAGCATGTTTAGGGCTAGGGTGTTTAAAACAGCCTAGCTAAAAAAAATGTGACAATGTAAAAAGGTAAGGCTTTTGCACAGCTAGCTATTATATTACTTCAGTCACTCCATCTCAATACAAAAACCTTAAGAGCTAGAGGGCGGAAATGCTTTCTTCTTGTTGGCTGCCTGACTCTGGTATCATCTAATAGGACGAAACAAGAAGGAACTTCCAGTCTTCACCGCAGGACATTGCATTAAACACTTATTATAGGGACAGGAGGAAAAAAAGAAGAAAATGTTGTTTTCCCCTCACACATTGGGGATTTGTATAATCTCCTTCTGCATCGTGCAAGTTTGCAGTTCAAGGTAGGTGGTTCACAGTTATTAAATTTGTCATTAGAAATGTACTGCATGTATTACTAGAAACACAAAGAACGTGTGTATATTAATTACTGCATAAGTGTAAGAGGGAATTCCGTATTTATGTTAATGTGAAGAACCTGAACACTTATTATTAGTAATTAAAATGTAACAATTTAAACAAACTGCCATAGTAAAATAAGCATATACTGTTGCATTAAACTGTTTGCTGTATATTATATTTTGATTGCATAGTGTCTTCTGAAGTAGCAATTGCAGTCCAGTCTGTCTTGCATATCCAGATAAATGTTTAAGCTATTTTAAGATAATGTTAATTCTTTCAATATTTCTTATATGGCTGAATTCAGAACATGTAGTTTGTGAACAGTATTTACTACAGATGATTATTTATTAGCAAGTTTATATTAAGTAAACATGATCCAATTAGCCACAGGTAGCTTAAGAACTTTGTTCAGTTTATGGAAACAGACTAGCATACTGTCATCAGTAATAAGTCTGCTCAGGATATAATCTGTGAGTTCTATAAAATTATTGATTTCCGCACTCATGAACACATACCAGTAAGAAGTAAATGTAGTGGTAAATTAAAAAAACAAAACAGTGTAATAACAAAAGTAATAAGATATTGTGACAAACAGGAGGTGTTACCTAGCCTCCAAAGTCTACACAAGTCAAGATAAACAAGTCTGTATTAAATAAAGAACAGACACTATTTTGCAAATCTTCAGGTCTAACAATGAACTCAGATTGGTTTTAAAGGATGAAAAGCAATGTAAGGAATAATAATGTATTTTTATTACAGTCACAAATAGAAGGAAAATGAATTCTGAATGTAAGCATGTGACCAATAAACAATGATTACCCAATGCTAGCACATACAAAATGTACTTGCAGAAAAAAACTAATCTGCAAACTTTGTAATAAACGGAGACATTTACTGCTATGGAAACTGTCTTGTCTGTACTCAGATTCATCATGTGTGCCTTCAGTTTTGTATCCGGTTCCATTATCATTTACTGAAGTCTTTCTTTAGTGTCTGCTTGTAATCTCACAGCTCTGATGATCTGTCCTCCCAGACCTGTTTTCTAATGTTGTCCATTACCAGCATGAACTATCAGTGCACTGTACAAAGGGAGACATCCATTATGTAACTGCAGATGTAACCGCTGGTATAATTAAAATTAAAAACCTCACATTCCAACATTCCATGGGACCATTCATTATAACTAGCTGTTTTCCTAAAAAAAAAAAAAAAAAAAAAGCTTCACTTCTTGTCAGGTATGTTAAAATGTTAGCATGTGACCGTATCACTAATCTATGAGTGCAGGCTGAAGTAGCATCAACTGACAAATGGCAGCCATGTCAGTTCCAAACGGTTCGACTTAGTCAGTACTCTATGTAAAATCATAGAGAAAGTCACAACCAAACTTATCTACAATGACAAAAGGCATCTCCCTCTGTTAGATATTGAACAGTATGCGTTTGTTAAGAGGAGATCATGACTTTTGTATTTTGTGGCATTTATTAAGCAGTAATAGCAGCACTTGTAAAATGGCCGGCTGTGCATGCAGCCTATATTGACCTTGCTATGATATACAGCACTCTCCCATGTAAGTGAGTACTTCACAAATTATAATCATTAAATGTCCGATATATACTTCAATAGGTAAAGCATGAATAACTAACAGGATACAATAAGTCAGGGTGGGGGGTTACCAGTCTATACAGGTGATACCGGTATTCTGTAGGGCTATGTGCTAGAGGAACTTCTTTTAAAGTATTTTCATTTTCAGATATAAGAATGAGAAGTGGGCTATGGGCAGTTACATGTGCTGATAACTACAGAGTGGGGTAGCATCACAACATCAGTAAAATATGCCAACATTTTCTGAGGTGATATATAAAATATATACCTAGTATGGTGTCATTGTCTTTTGAATTCTTGTCAGTAAATGTAGTATTGTGAGACTTAACAAAACAGGATGAAAATTATGATTGTAAAAGAAATAAAATAATAATTAAAGGGCCAGTAATAATAACAAAATAATATTAAAGTTTGATAAGGATGTATCTACTAAAGGCATGTACTATAGCCTATCTAATGCCTGGTTACTCCAGGTAGGTCATTGTACCACTTTATACTAAATTTATCAGGCTTTTTATTGAATACTGTGGTGTGTTTTGATGTCTTTGAAAAAGCTATTTGAAACAGCCTGAAAAGGTATAATGATTTTTTACTAGAAATATCATAGGACTGAAAAACTCTTCAGAAAGGGTTTAGGAACTGTCGGTTTATTCTGTTTTGTATAGTTAATCAGACATGACGTGTGCCTAGTCTATAAATCAATTTCTAATCTGATTCTCATTCAATGTCTATTCCTGGATTGCACTATTGGAGACTGTAACTCCAAATGAGAAAACCTCATACTAAAAGTAAATAGCCATAAGCAGAAGACTAAGGGTATGAGCTGTTAATAAGATAATTCCTGTGGCACAGAGTTTGATTCCCTCAGCCTTCATTTGACTGCTCTATGACCTTGAGCAAGTCACTTAACCAGAGAGTGCTTTGGGGCAATTGGGAATTTAAGCTAGGCCTATCAATGGTCTCTTGGACTTCATAACTAATACCTACCTATGAACCTGTCATCATCAAGTCCCTTTTTCGAATGTTCCTGCATGGGGCTTAAATGCTGAATCATCTGTCACCACCACTCTCAGTTTAGGGACTCTCTGTTTTGTCTTCAACAGTCTTGTCTGACTGTTGTGTCTCTTCTCTCATACAATCCAGTCATCTCTTTGCTGGGCATACTCATTTCTTTTTGCCTTCTTCCCATCTTTCTCAAATCTTCTTCACCAAATCATCTTTCCTGCACATGAGCCCAAACCACTGTAATCTTTTCTCTATAAACTTCTCAACAATTACAGCGAATTTGGCTTCTGCTTTGGTGCCATTATTTCTTTGTTTGCCCCACAGTATGCATCCTATCACTCATCTCAGGCACATCTCCATCACCGATAGCTTCCTCATCTGTTCTGCCTTCACTGCCCAGGGTTTTCTGCACCATGTAATAGTATGGATCATGTCACTGATTTTTGCACTTTACTTTCAGCTTTTGTGGCATTCTTCTGTCACATACCACCCCCAACATTCTGCGCTTTTTGGCTGTAGCACCTCCTTTGAGCTCCTCATTCAGACTTCCCTTCTCCTCAACCATCCCTCCCAAAGCCTTAAATGCGTTACTCATTTCCATTACTTCCCTTATATAGCAGTTTTCAACTTTTTCTGATTCTCCCATTGCTGCCATGAAAACTGTCTTGCCTGTATGCAGTTTCATCCTGTGTGTCTTAAGTTTTGCATCCCATCCCCTTATCATTTGCTGAAGTTCTTGTTCAGAGTCTCCTTGTAATTCACATTGTCAGCATAGAGCAGTTCTGTTGATCTGTACCCTCAAACCTGTTTTCAAATATAGTCTACCACCAGCATGAACATTAGTAGGCTCACAGTTGAACCCTGATCACCCACTGTCACTGGAAACACCTCTGTAAATCCAAACCCCATTTATACTTCTGTTATTGGGTCTTTCCATGTGGCCTGCACTAATTCTACCAGTGTTTATGGGATTTATAACGATCACAGCACTACCCAAATCAGTCTTCTTAAGACTTTGCATATACTTTCACCAGCTCTAGCATGCACAGTTAGACTTCTTCCTCATCTCCAGCTTCTTCTCCAGTATCTGCCTCACTGCAAACATCAGGTTAGGTGTGCTGTATCCTGATCTGCTTCTAGACTAACCATCTTCAGCCTTACTTTCTACTGCTCTGCATATTTCTTTATTAGTCACCCTCTCCAGAGCTTTCATATAGTATAACAGGAGTGTGATACCTCTAAATTGCTCTCATTTGTGAATGTCCCATTTGTTCTTGTACACTGACACTAAAATGTTTATTCTGCAGTCATCTGGGATATGCCTTTCTCTCCATACTGCTGTGATTACCCTCAGGAGACAGTTCTTCCCTAACTCCCTCAAAACGCGTGAGCGGGCACACAGACACACACACACATGGATATAACATAGAAGAAGAAAGTAGAAACTAATGCAGTTACTTGGTCATGGCAATCTTGCCTTTTGAAATTCAGTATGTTGTTAGAATACCAACATTTGCATGTATGAGCCAGTTGAGCGAACTGCTTAGCATCACGCGATGCTTACTCAAGAGGCCTAGGGATCAAACTATGGATATCCAAATGTAACTCCTTTACGTTTCCTTTACCTTACGTATTGTATCATTGAGAATGCATTTTCAGTACAGTTATAGGAAATGGAACATGTAGTCATAATATGTTGGTATCAGGGGCTCAGCAGGTTTATATTTACAGTGACTATGAGTGAGCAGTGTGGTGTTTAAATTCAGATATCAGATCTTGGTTTGGTTCACAACTCTGTAACTGTAAGTTAGTGTAGTATAACTTTTACAGGATCTTTTCTTAACACCAGGGATATTTTGAAGAGTATCATAAGCAACCAATTGTTATGTCAGAGATTTGTAAATGGGTGACCTACGACCCCAGAAATATTACAGAACGTAAGGAAATAAAGGTAATCTATGAGCATCAAATCTGCACCAGGTCCTTTAAAGATGAGAGTTTGGGACACAAGTCTTCATCTTGTCTCTTTCAAACAGTGTTACAATCAGATATGCTTAAATGTGCTACACTCAAAGAGCAGCTGATATTTCCAAAGCAGATTTTTTATTTTAATAATTTTGGTAACAGGGTAGATTGATTGGTACAAACACCCTTTGCAGCCAAACCCAGGAACAAAGGCAGAGAAATGAACCAATACAGTGTACAAACAGCTTATTTAAAATACATCATTAATACAACAAAAAACATTAAGTTGACTTATTCATTACTGTTCACACTGTAAGGTGGGTCACCGTTTACACAGGACGTCAAGTGTCAGACAAGACAAAACACCTATTTTGAAACATTCATGACTTATCTCTGTCTATACCTGATTACAATCAGATGTTTATAGGTAAACCAAGCTCATGATAGAGGGAAATACTTAGATCTCTTCTAGTTTCAATTTGTATACAGACATTTATAATTTTGTCTTTGAGCTTCAGTTAAACATTCTATTTAACTGAAAAGAACAGGCAAAAGTGGGTGCACCCAGGAAAATAACTGTGGTAAAATGATCCTTTGTTAGAGAACCAGCTGCAGCAATATGCTTATTAGAGATGGTCTAACAATTTTCTTTGTTTTTATAAATTTATAATAAATGGTTTATTTTCTTCACTTGCTGGGGAGGTGATCCCATTTAGCTGGAGTGGCAAACCTTTCACACTGAATGATTATTAAAATGGGGGTGGTGTATGAAATGGCTGAGTATTGTCATTTTGGGAAAGGAGGGACCAGGGGATGTTTTGACTTTCACTTTTATTTAATTTATATATTTATTTATTTATTAATTAAGAAAGGAACAGTAACTATTGTATAACAGACAATAAGTAAAGATATCAAGCAGTAGAATGCAGATGGTGTTACTGTGCGACACTTAGCCTTTTGTGGAATCATATAGAGGGGTATATCGACCTACAGGTACAGTTACTTGTTCTTTGAATGAAGTGTGTGTTATGTGAAGAAATAAGTACAGCATACTGCACTGGAGGAACTAGTACTGTCATAGCTAGGGACACAATCTTACTTTTGGGATATGATGGATGAGAATGGCACGGGATGCTTTCAGACAGGAATTGTCCTAGCTGTCCATTGTTTTTGTATGCTTTAAAGGTTAGGGTAGGACTCATGCTGTGGCATAGGTAGCCATACTGTGAGACTGGAGTTATCTGTGTATCTTCTAGCTATGCTTAAAGAGGGACTGACTGCAGCTTTTGTGATATGCCAGATAACATTCTGACTGCTTTATTGATATTAATGCAAAAGTAATTTATTGGATAATTTTTTTGGAGTTCTTTTGGAGAGAATCCCAAGGGAAGGCCAGTTTAATATAGTATTTTATCCTCTGCATGCAGTGTACTATTTGTTGAGTCAATGTGTATTGTGATCCTTGAAGATACTCAGTATTCAGTGAATGAGTACAGGGCATTTCAACTAAATCCTAGTCCTTTAGTCTTAGTTATATTCATTAGGTGGTATACACTTCTGAAATCTTGTGTAAGGCTTATGACTTTTCCACCTACAAAGCATCAAATCTCCATATAATGAGAACATTTTGTTTGCTACTATAAGTGCGTCATTTCCTGCCCTAAACTCATGCTATGCATTTAACAGTAGGGCAATAAACCATATATGTTTATGCAACTGTATAGTTGCCGATGAAGGATTCTTTCAAGAAGTTTGGAATTGGACATTGAATCTTCTGGGAACTAGAAGGAGGCTTATTTGGGATGAGTATTATTAAGAAATGTTTTGAATGAGGGAGAAACATTTCTGTTGTGAGATGTTCAGTGAAAATGTGAGCTAGCAGTTTTGCAAGAAAAATACTGTATATGCTGTTCTGGTTAAGATTTTTTATTGTTTATATTTTTCTAGCAATTCTCTTAACAGTCTTGCCTGTAACTGCTTGGAACTAAAACAGGAATTGACATAAATTTGATAAGGGGTGGGAATCTGAGTATGTTAAAGGTGTCATGAAACTAAGAGTAGAACTGGACTTGCTATGAATTACTGGTGGGGAGGAAATTAAAAAAAAATGTATGTTGAGAAAGTAAGATGTGCTCATACCTTCAGGGGATTTTCTTTAATCTATCAGAGTAAGGTATGATGTTATTGTTTCCTTGAAATTCTTGGGTTCTAAGGCCATACACAATTCTTCATTTTTCAGAAAGACATATTTAGTTTCCCAAATGCTTATTCTATGTGCTTTTCTTTGGTTAGTGAATGACAGATGGTACTCTTAATGTTTGGTTTTCTTTAGCTTTCCCCATACCGTGTATGTGTGTGTGGGGAGGCATGTAAACTGTAGACATGGTTATCTTCTGACAGACTTTTGTCTTACTGGGACTACAGTGTTTGTTTAGAATAGCTTATGTGAGGGAGATGAATTAAGCAAGATACTGGTCAGTTCTCATGCTTAATAGGTGGGTGACTTGTCTAAGGCAAGTGTTTTTTCCAGTATCATGATTATTTGTACTGTGTGATGTTCATAATTTTAGTAATTACTTGGAGTGTACACCTTTTAACTGAAAGAAAGGCCTGTATTTGTAGATAGTCACTAAATTTATTAGATAAAGAAGTAACAGGTTATTTTTGTGGAAGAATGGTTATAAACAGGTCAAATAAGGGGCTTTAACTGTTGCTAGAGTTGTCTCTAATGGGAGTGATAACCATCCATGTAACATTACAGGCTGAGAGGAAGCAACCTCTTGTCATTTTAGGCCCTTAAAGATCTGTGTTGAAGATGCCTACAATTATAAAGTTATTTGAGGCTAAGTTGTTGACTTTCTTCGTGGTGGCTTTGAGTAGATTTGGTCTTCGTGGTGGCTTTGAGTAGATTTGGATTAGATGGTGGTGGTGGGATGTAAGCATTAGATGTTCATTATATTGATTACTGCTGCAGTAGCCTTAGCTATATGGGTGGTAGCCTGCCAAGTATATGACTGCCAGCCAGCTTTCTAAGCTACCTTCCACATGCATAAACTGCCAAGCATCTCAAGTTGAGCTGAATAAAAGCCAAGCTGGGTGCAAAGTCCTTCAGAGCTTTACTGCCACCAAAGAGTGTTCTTCTCTGAGGCTTTTGAAGATCTAGGATTGGCTTGTGGTTTCCCTTGCTAGGCAGATATGTTCCCTCTGGGGAGAAAAAAACATACAATTTTTCTTAAATTTACTGATGGTTTACTACTTTCCTCTTCAGGAAAGTTATTTTATTTATCTTAAGACTGTAATGTACTTTTAAATGGAACACTTGCTTTTTCTATCAGTTTAAAAGTAGTGTTAACTAACGGAAAACATAATTTATTTTGATAAATTGTGTTTACTCTCCTTGTTGGGGCTGTCCTTGTTGGGTCTGGCATAGTATTTGAAAGTGCTTTGTACTGTGTTTTTTTCTGTTTAAAAAATAACTTTTGTAGACTGGTAGTTTTGCTGCTTGTCTTCCCTGGGGAAAAAAGCACTATTTTTGGCTTGACCACAGAACAGACTATCGGTTCCATGGTTGGTCCTTCTTCCAGCAGCAAAAAAAAAAGTTAAGCAAGCAGCTTTTGCTACCACAGTAGGCTAGCAATTTTCTACAGTCATAGGCGGGCGACTCTGCTGTGGTCATTTGTTGTACCTCAGACCACTCATCTTTTAACCAAGATCCCTCTTGTGTATCACCTACAGCCACTGGAGACCAAGGGATAGTCATGTCCACTGTGGCTGGAGTCCCCTCAGTGGGCAAGGGAGAGACACTCTAGTTGGTCCTGGGAGAGGAAAAAGAAAAGGTTTCTCTGTTGTGTAAAATGCTGTGCCCATTGTTTGGGAAGCAGTTGCTGCCATTTGTAACATGGTTGACCCTGTTTTTCTTGTCAAAAGGAAACACAAGAACAAGTATGTATCTATTCCTCCTCAAATTTCTTTAGGTAGGAGTAGTTTATGGGGTTTGGCTCAAGGTTTACGTCTGGCTATTGATCCTTCTCATAAAGTAGTTTCTGTTAAAAGAAAGAGGGAATCCTCTTTTCCTGAACACATTCAAGATTCCACATCTGAACAGGAAGATGTAAGGATGGGCTCATGTTTATTTTCCCTGAGATTTCTCATTCAGAATCAGAGGAAGGCTCAGTTTCTGACTTTCCCTGTTGGAGTTTCTCTGTTTGAGATGTTTGCTAGAATGTGCCAGTGTTTTCAATGGGAGATCATTGAAGTTTCTCAGTCCCTCAGAAGGATTTTCCAGAATCTACACCCAGTTCTCCTGTTCATTCAACTTTAAAGAATGTCTGCATTACTGCCTGCAGCTTTCCTGTTAGTTAGCCAGCTTCCCCTAAAAAGGCAGATAGGATGTATTAAGTTCCTCAGTCTTTAAAAAAAATTGTAGACACTATTCTAAAATGTGACTCCACAGCTATAACCTTGATTTCAGTCCTGCTCTTTGTGATAAAGATTACAAAATCATTAATAGGTATGACAAAAGTGTATTCTTCTGCAACCTTGGTTTAAATAATTTTGAATTGCCAAGCTCATATGTTAACATTTATTTTGACAAATTGTGAAGCGATGAGGAATGTTTTATATGCATTTTCTTCTTCTGAGGAAAAATCTGCTTTAAATACTTTTTCCTCTTTTGGACAGATCATTACTCATTATTTGTAGTGCGTGTATGATTCTGTTGATACTTCTTCCAGAGCTATGGGCACTGATACCATTTTAAGTTTTGTATGACTGTATTCTCAGAATCTTTCAGATGATGTTAAAAATTAAATTTAAAATGTTACCTTGGATAGAGATTTAGTGTTTATCCCCACTGTGATAGAGGTGGTCAAAATGTATAATAAAAGTTAAAAGAGGCAAGCTGATCCAGACGATCTCTAAGATTTTTCAGCTCTCTTTTTCCAAAAATGTCCAGTTTTAGCAGAATACAGAATAAACCATCTCAAAAGAATTCAGGTAAACTGATGTTTACAAAAATTTTCAATGGAGTTCCTAAAAGAAGCAATCTAACCTCCTTAAACCAAGAACAGTCCAATAAGTCTGAGTGACTATTTAAGAGACCATTCAACCCATTCCAAACCTGGCTGTCTTTTTCTTCCAGAAAGTCTTAATCTCCATTCTTCTTTTTGGTAACAGATTGCTTCAGACAAATGGCTTCTGAATATCATTCATCAAGGTTACAGTTTGAAGTAGGAGGAATTTCTTCCATTGCAAGGAGTCTTTACTCATCCACCAAATTGGACTATTTTGTTTCTTCCTGTTCTTTATCTTATGCTGTCCCAAGAAGTGATATAACCAGTTCCTTCTTCCCAGGTGGGGAACATTTTTTATTCAAGGATGTTGCTAGTACCAAAGAAAGAAAATGCTTAGAGACCAGTTCTGGATATTTCTTTCCTTATCCTGCTTGTGATAGTACGCTATTTCAAAGTGATGTCTCTTCACAACCTCTTACCGGTTCTTCCACTTTCAAGTTTTCTGGTAACACTAGACCTAAAAGATGATTATCATCATATCCCTGTATATCTAGTCATCAGACATTTTTTAAGGTTTAGTGTGTCTGGATAGTATTATCAGTTCTCAGACTTACCTTTTGGACTTTCCACTGCACCAAGAGTATTCACAAAGTACTGGGACCAGATTTGGCAAGGAGTGGTACAGGATGGGAAAGCTGTGAGCCACCATAATAGGTCACTGCAATAGGTATGATGTAGGGTTACCAATGTAATGCAAAGGAAAATGTATAGGACATCACATCAGACATGTCCATTACTGGACAGGTGGACCATCAACACAGATGTAAATGACAAAGGATGTGGAGGTTGTGGTGTTGCTCATGGACAAGGTGATTAGCCTGTTGTGCCTGGCATGGCTGAAACATGGGAAAAGACCTATTACCAAAGAACCAGGTGTCAAGTATGCTTATTTTGAGAGTGAAGGGAGTTGATAAAATAGTTCTGGTGATTAATACCATATAAAACTATATGTTAATGTTCCTCATCTTGTTTTGCTATATGTCAGCTTATGCCATTTATTATGCATTTCTAGATATCTATGCTGTGTAACTTGTTGATTTCTTCCTGTTGATCTATGCTAATTTTATTTGGAGCTTTTCTCCTTGGGCTTCCACTGAAAAACCTGTGTCCAGTTGGACTTTCCCAGTAAATAAATGTAAAAAAAATAAATAAATATCATACTCTGATTGGTATATGTGACTGTAGTGGAAGGGTTTATAGAGTTTGCTGCCCCTTCCAGCTGTGCATCATACACTACATTTAGTGTTATGTCACCAGTCCATCCAGGAGGCCATTCCATACAGACCCAGACATTCATTGGAAAATGTTTTTTTGAAAGAATGCTATTTTACCATTTGGTCTGGAAGGTTGCAGTACAATGTGTGCAGTGTTCATCTAGTATGTATACTGTGATGCACTGAGTCTCTGTTAATGGTGAGTACATACATGCAAAGTTTATTCCTTTTGTACATGTTGTGCTGCAGCTGACTGATTATGCTTCTGAAGAAACTGAAAACACTGACATGTGTTAGCATGTTTGACAGTAGATTTGTGCATATTCTCAGGATAACTTGTATTGCATGCCAACATGCCCAATTGTGAAAATGTAAATAAGTTTTAAAATACTGAGCATTTTCCTGTTTAAATAGAATGTTTAAAGAATCTGTCACTGCTTTGATACATCTCTAACTGTGTATGTTTGAGAGGGACTTCTAAAGTACAGACTGTGGGGAATCAGCTGAGCAGTGAGTGATGTGACTGGAATGTTCCTGGTTGCTAAGAGATTTTTAAACAGCCAATTAACAGAAAAATATTTTTTTTATACAGCTAGCTGTTATATTTTGAAATTAGACAGCTGAGACTGCAGTTTGTCAAGTACTGGGCAGTCAGTGGACACCAAGAAAAGAGAACTCACAAAAAAACTGTAAGCTTGCTTTGGCATTGCTATTATGTCTTAGAGTAGATCAGGGACAATATTCTTTAGTTAGAATTGGAAAGCTTTGTTATTAAGATAGAGTTTTTCTAGAATATTGGACTCCTATCTTGCATTTTGATCTCACATTTCTAGTAAATGAATGCTGGTGTTTATTGAGAGTTATTGATTTACCATCTTGTAATCATTTTTACTTATTATTACATGTTTTCATTACTTTACATTGTGGCTGGAACTGGTGTTTTTCTTTAGAGATTAGAGAGTGCTTCTACCTGTTTGATACTCTCTTGGTTACCACAAAGGTCAGACTGTTCTGGTCATAACCATCATTTATTTTTATAATTAATTTTTCTAATTGGGCACCTCTTTAGAAGGGCATGAAGACCCTCTGATTGGTGGCAGCATTACTGTTTATAATTTGGGAAAAAGCGACAGCTGGAAATCTGTGTCAGGCTTTCCCAGAAGTGTTTCGATGTGTGAGATTTAAATTTACTGCGAGTGTTTCAGAGGTCTTAAACTGGGACACTTTACACTAAAGTATGTAATAAAATACATTTGGGTGGACAGAGGTATTTAGTTCAGTACCAGAAAATAGAATGTGTTCCTGTTTTGCTCTTAGGGGAAAATTGTGAAATATTTCTTCTGTTTAAGTGATTGTCTTATATTGGAGTCAGTAGTGATTATTGAAGTTCATTAGTTACTGACCCAGGATAGTAAGGGACATTATTTAATTGTTGGTAGTCCAGTGAGGTACTGTCTGGATGTCACATTAATCGGTGCCAGCGGTGTGGGATTTTTAATTGGATTTCAGTAGCCTGTGGGTACCTGTCTTTAAGGTGTGCACACTTCACAGCCACAAGTTAAACATTCAGAATTGCAATCCATTACCATTTTATTTATTTTTTAGTTAGATAGTCAGGGATAGCAGGCAAGGATATCAGCAAAAGATTTTAGTAAGCTGACAAAAATCCAGTTGGCTAAGGAGTGTGACACCAGAGGATTGGTGCTTGCCATCCTGACCAAGGAAGCAATGATTTCAATCTTGGTTGCAGCTACAGCTCAGACCAACCATTCTGAGGAAATACAGTTTGGTGTTGGTGATGTACAGCCTGCTGTGACAAGACAGTCCACATTTTCTTCAGAAGATCTGAGAATACATCTGGAGTTAAGGAACTTGAAACTGTAGGCTGAGGAGAAGCAGTGCCAATGTGAACTGGAGGCCAAATATCTAGAGACTGAGGAGAAACTGTGCCTGGAGACCCAGTGTCCAGAGGCTGAAGAAAGGGAGAGAATGCAACTTTTGGAGGCTGAGGAGAAACAGTGTCAACATGAACTGGAGGACAAATATTTTGAAATGAAATCAGCAGAGAGGCTGAGGAGTATAGTAGCCAAGGACAATGAGAGACGGTGCTAGCAAAAAATGGAGCTTTAAACTCTTTGAGACGGTCATAGAGGTAATGGGGGAAGGGAATAACTGGACCCTAGAAGCTGAAAAGGTCAGTAAATGTTTTCCTTAGTACAGGATTGGGGATGATTTTGATAGTTTTATTCATATTTTTGAGATGATATATAGACAATATGATGTTAAATGTCAGCTCTGGGCTTGACTCCTGATTGCCTTCCTCCATGGTAAAGCTGTTCAGGCTGTAGCAAAGTTAAATGATGTAGATTGCTTGAATTATGAAAAAGTGAAATGTTCCGTGCTTGCCTGTTTCAAACTTACACCTGAAGCTTATAGAAAAACGTTTTGTGAACATAGACACAAGGCAGTCAAAAGTGTAAATGATTATATTGCTGACTTAAGTACTTACTTTCACAGATGGGTGAGTGGGTGTCAGGTCACCACTTTTGAGGGATTGGCAGACCTTTTGGTGAGGGAACAAGCCCTCAGTACTTTGCCTGATGACATGAAAGTCTGGTTAGCAGACCATGAGTGCAACTCTGCAGAGAAGTTGGAGAGAAAAGGGGATTTTTACTTGGCAAGCAGAGCACCACTGCAAAGGAGAGGCAAACCCAGTGCTGCACATGGACATAACGGAACCCATGGGGCAATCTAAACCACTTCAACAGAGTACAACAGTAACAGGGGAAACTGCTAATCCATGTGCACGGTTAGGGATTAGATGTTTCAAGTGTAACCAGAGGGGAATCATAGCAGTCAAATGTCCATTGAGGAAAGGTGAAAAACAGAGGGACAGGGAGCCAGCAAGTGGTGATGACAAACTGCCAGTGGTAAGTTGCTCAGAAACAACTGGGTTGCCAAATTATCATCAAAATTTATATCCAGTCTTATTAGATGGTAAACAGGTAACTGATAAGAGGAACACAGCTTCTGATATAACCATTGTGAGGCCTGCAGTGGTTAAATAAGAGCAGAACCTGCTTGGGCAGTCCTCTCCAGTCAGAGCATTGGGAGAAACCCCATTCCAAATACTTTTGGCTAGGGTTCATCGTGACTGGTAGGGTGGAAGAGGAAGCAAGCAAGTAGGTGTGTTCAGGATATTCTGGCAGATGTCCGGATAGGGAATGACTTTGATGATGCAGTACCTTGTGTACATACAGTGACATGCAGTCAGGCTTGGAGAAAGTCATTTAGTTCCAGTAGTCTGGGAGATACCCAGAAAGATCTCATACCTGAAGCCAGGACTGGCATAGTGGCTGTTTCAGAGAAGGTGCTGTCTGGTAGCAGTAAGTCTGAATGTGAGCCACAGCTGCTGGTGGGTACTGATGTTTCCTTGGATATGGTGGCTGTGAGGATGAAGGTGAGTGGTGGTACCCAGAGTGACAGTGAGACACAGCTGTTAGAAGTGACTAGGCTTCCTGTGGAAGGGAAGCTGGGGAAGATCACAAAGGTAGAGTTGAAAAAGGCTCAACTTACAGATCCTACATTGCAAAGCTTGAGGGAGATGGCTAAGGGGGCACCTGAGACTCAAGGAAGAGGGGACTCTGTACACAGAAACAAAGGTTTGTTGTATAAAGAATGGACTCCTGGAGGTGGGCTAGATGGTGAAGTGATATGACAGTTGATAGTGCCTAGAGCTTACCATCTGCCACTCTTAGCCATAGCACATAACATTCCTTTCTCAGATCATATGGGCATAAGATGCATTAAGAGATGTATTATGCAAAATTTCTATTGGCCTGGGATCGCGAGGGATGTGGCATAATATTTTAGGACTTGTGAACATTACAAACAATTGGTAAAGTAGGGGACATGGATAAGGTTGCATTAATGCCTTTGCCTGTTATCTAACAGCCATTTCAGAGAGTGGACTTGGATATTGTGGGAACCCTGAGTACTCCAAGTTCTACAGGAAAGAAATGCATCTTGGTGGTAGTAGACTATGCTACCAGATATCCTGAGATGGTGGCTCTGTCATCTATTGAGGCAGAGAAGGTGGCAAATGCTTTTGACAGAAATCTTTAGCAGATTAGGTTTTCCCCAGGAAGTACTGACTGATCAAGGTGTCAACTTCATGTCAGACCTGCTGACTTGTCTGTGGAAGTGTTGTGGGGGTGAAACATCTAAAGACCACTTTCTACCACCCCCAGACTCATGGTCTTGTGGAGAGGTTAAACTCTACATTGAAAACTATGCTATGGGCATTTTCAGACCAGTTCAAAAGGGAGTGGAACAAGAATTTACCCCATCTGTTATTTGCATACAGGGAAGTACTGCAGGAATATAAAGGTTTTTCACCCTTTGAGTTGTTATACAGGCATAGAGTGAGGAGGCCTTTAGATTTAATTCAAGATGAGTGGGAAGTTAAGTGTGAATCTTACAAAGAGCCTTTTGTGGCTTATGCTCTTAACTTTCAGACAAGACTTAAGGAGCTCGTGCGTGTAGCTCAAGAGAATCTAGCAGTGGCAAAAACTGCAGCCTTATCTTTATGGGAGAAAATTCACTGTAATCACAGATCATAGTCCTCTAACTTGGCTTAATAGGGTCAGTAAGCAGAATGCCAAGTTACTGAGGTGGAGTCTAAGATTGTAAGCACACAATATCACCATACAACATAACATTGGGGTTAATAATGCCAATGCAGATGGATTGTCCAGGAAAGAAGTGGGATAACATTCCCAGCTAGACCCATTTTTCACAAGCGACGATTTTCAAGGGTCACTTGAAAACCATGCTTGACTTATAAGGGGGGAGAAATGTGAAGAAACTGAAAACACTATCATCTGCATTAGCATGTCTGGCAGGAGATTTATGCATATTCTTAGATTAATTTGTATTGTATGTCAGTATGCCTAATTGTAAAAATGTAAATACATTTTAAAATGTTGAGTATTTTCCTATCTAAACAGAATCTGTCACTGCTTTGATACATCTCTAACTGTACATGTTTGAGAGGTACATTCTAAAGTACAAACTGCGGAGAATCAGCTGAACAGTGAGTGATGTCATTGGAATGTTCCTGGTGCTGAGATTTTTAAACAGCTGTTTGACAGATAAATTATTTTTTTAAACAGCTGACTGTTATATTTTGAAATTAGACAGTTGAGACTGCAGTTTGTCAAATACTGAGCAGTCAACTGACACCAAGGAAAGAGAACTCATAAAAAATGTGAGCTTGCCTTGGCCTTGCTATTATACCTAAGAGTGGATCGGGGCAGTATTCTTTAGTTAGATCAGAAAGGCTTAGTTATTAAAATAGAGTTTTTATAGAATAATGGACTCCTATCCTGCAGTTTGATTTTACATTTCTGGTGATTGAATTCTGCTGTTTATTGAGAGTTATTGATTTACAATCATTTTTACTTATTATTAAATGTTTTTCATTACATTACATTGTGGCTGGAAACATGTGTTTTTCTCTCGAGATTAGAGTGCTTCTACCTGTTTGATACTCCCCAGGTCACCCCAAAGACATTGCTGTTCTGGCCATAGCTATAATTTATTTTAATAATTAATTTTCATAATTGGATACCCCTTTAGAAGGGCATGACGACTCTCTAATTGGTGGCAGCATTACTGTATTAGTTTGGGAAAGAGTCACAACTGGAAATCTGTGTCAGGCTTTTCTTGAAGTGTTTGGATGTGTGAGATTTAAATTTACTTTGAGTGTGAGTGTATCAGAGGTCTTAAACTGGGGCACTTTGCTCTGAAGTGTGTAATCAGAAAATACATTAGGGTGGACAAAGGTATATAGTCCAGTCCCAGAAAACAGTGTGTGTTCCTGTTGTGCCCTTAGGGGAAAATTGTGAAATATGACTTCAGTCTAAGTGAAAGTCTTATATTGGAGTCAGTAGTGAGGATTGAAGCTCTTTAGTTACTGACCCAGGACAGTAAGGGACATCATTTAATTGTTGGTAGTCCGGTGAGGTATTGGCCAGATGTCACAATGCTGTTGATGAGTGCAATTTATATTTGATCACATGTAGGCTGCAATGTAGCACTGTGTGCCCTTGCACATGGTACCTGTCAGGATGTTTTCTCAGGCTTTACTTCACACTACTTTAGACACCATCAAAAATGTCACATTATTTTGATCCTTTGCAAATCCATGAAAATATCTCACACAGGACAAGTATTTGACGCAAGATATGTAACAAATTCTTCATCTTTATAGTAAGACAACTATATATCACTAAGCTGTAGATTATTGCAACTCACTTTATAGGTTCATAGGTAAGTACTAGGCTACCTGTGTTGTGGGCCATTTCAAGCCTAGCCAGTTTCCCTTTTTGTGCTTAAAGTAATCTATCCCATTTGTTTACAGATTGGCCTAACCCATCCTATGGTCGATAATTGTATATTACCCCTTATTTGAATAACTGGGTTCATGCCGTAGATAATGTGAGGGGACCCAAGTATGGGATAAAGCATTTAGGAACTGCCTCTGTCCATTAGTAGTAGAGGGGGAAGTCCTGGGGTAAATTTTCTGTTTCCCATTCACAGATCTAAGTTCTGCTTGAATATGGACAGGGATGAATTTTGTTTTATGTAGATGGGGAATCTGTTTGACAGCAGTAGTATCTTCTGCGAGATACAACTTTCCCTCTAAACCATTTTGTTTAAGTTGCAGTAGAGACAAGAAGGCCACGTATTTCTTTTGACTTCCTGAAGTGCAAGTTATTTTCAGTAAAGATAATTTTTAAAGATTTTAGTAAAGATGAGTTTTTGTTACTTCACCAGAATGCACAACTATATTTAATGTGATAATTAGTATTACAATGTAATTGTCATATTTTGTATTAGTCCAAAGGTGCTGCCTTTATATCACTGTATGTTTTCCTATATGTATCTATAACTTATGTGTATATGACTGTGTAAAACACTTTCTGTATATATTTAATGGCTTTTCTTTTTTTTTAATTTCTCCAAATCTTTTGGGTTTCTAATACCATGATGGGAATGAACCCCATTCCTAAGTTAAAGTACAATTAAAGCTCATGAAATTAGTATTGTTCCAATCTTTGATGTTAGCCAGAAGTGATCTTTGCAGCACCTGCAATTTACCAAGTAATGACTCCTTCTGTAATTCATATGGATTTACATGCACTGGCAACATATCTAAATACATTTTTAGATTATTTTTCATAAGACCCTTTGCTCCTACTACTATTGGAACTGTTTGGGTATCTTTCTTCCACATTGCTCTCATTTCTGCCTGCAAATCCTGATATTTTATGACTTTGTGTCTGTCTGTACACAAGACACTGTAGTCACTGGGTGTAGTGATTTCATTGATCAATGCTACTTTAGTCTTCTTTTCATGGACCACTATGTTCAGTTGTATAGCATTTATCTTTTGAACTGTTGGTAATAAGTGATCCCATGTGATGTAGACCATCATTTTCTATGGTGCTTTGTGGCTCAAGTTTCCAGTGTTTTTCAGGCACTTCAGTACCAAAATGTTTGCACAATTCCCAGTGCATCAGTTTTGCCATATTATTATGACTTTTAGTATATAGTCCTTCTGCCATTAGTACATCACAACCAGCAACGAGGTATGCAACTGCTTCCAATTCTGTTTTACAAAACCTACATTTATCTGTTTCTCCCACATGTTCAATGGACTTTGTAAACCAACGTGTACTTAGCCCACTATCTTGGGCTGCCAATATAAACCAACGTGTACTTAGCCCACTATCTTGGGCTGCCAATATTAACCTTTATCTCTTGGTTTGAATTCACCTCTCCTTAACCATTCCTGTGTTTGTTCCTGATCAACATGAGCTTCTTCCAGAAGTTATATTGCACCATATCAAATCTCTTATTCTTTTCCATGTCCATATTTCTTTTTTACACTTTTCAAAAATCTCTAGGTTTTGTTGTTTATATTTTCACACTTCCTCAGATGCTTCTTTTTCCAAACAGATCAAGTTTCTTGGTCTATATAATGTTTTTTCACAAATCTGTTGTATTAATAAACACAAATTTTTATTTGAAGCTGCTGACATTTTTTCTTGTGGAAGTATTTTTCTTTCCTCTAATTTCTCTCTTAATATTTTTGTATATTTTGCGTATGGAAATTCTAGGCTTTTTGCATAATAGTAACAATAAATAATTTCTTTCTTATCCTCAACAGTCCACTCTACACTCTATCATCTTTATGGCTCTTCTTTGGTCAATCAGTTTTAGTGATTTTTGTGGACTGCTACTTCCTTTTACAATGGGGAGGGGGGCATCCTGCCCCTGGGCATGACCTGGCCCCATTGTAGGAATGTTTCTGTATTTTGAGGATTCTACACTGTCATTTTTTCCAATCCTGGCACCAGTGCACCTACCAGGATTAGGTACTTTTTTTATCCTGGGTCATGTGCACCCAGCTATCTTTTTTAATTTTTGACCTTATTCTGTCCATGATATATGCTATATAAATACAGTCTATATATCAGTATTGTTTTTTTGAGATTTTGTGAAAAACTGTCCACCTCTTGAAGGTACTTGCCAAGACTTGAGAAGGTACTCACCTAGCTTAATGCCCTTTCCTATATGGCTGAGATCATTGCAGAAAAGAGTGCTTGGACCAGTTAATTTATCCAGTTAACAAATTATATATATAAATAAATAACACACTTGAATAACCTGTATGTTTTGCAGTTTCATAGCCATGCATCCCATGACAGTTTCAGGTTACAGTGTTGGCTATGAACTCCAAGCATTAGTATGCTGGGTAACACAGTGCATTTCCACATGCCTGATACACTGCAATAGTTAATGGTCTGGCTTCAAGTTATGGCTGTCTAGTGCAGGCCAAATGCTGGATTACATTTGTGTATTTCACTTTAACAGCAAATACATATTTATTCTTCTTATAGTAAGTGACAAACATGGCCCGATTGTTCTGATATACAGAGACAGTAATACTGAAACAAACATACAACCTCTATATAAATACACATATATATATATATATATATATATATATATATATATATATATATATATATATATCTATATATATAACCTCTATCAACTTCCTAACATTTTCCCTCCTGTTAATGCCCATGATACACAACAACAAAATTGGGTTGGGTTGTATGGCTAGGCTTATAAAGGCCTTGGGTGTCTATAGCTTAGTATACACCAAAGAACCTATGGCATACTCTAAATGCTTGCCTAGTATATGCTGTGCTAAGTGCAATATCATCATCTAATATGCAGTATAGCTATTGTTATATGTATCATGCAAGCTCTTGCAGTATTTTTATGAGTATCTTATTAGGCACAATAACTTAGTGGGTGGAAATGTATTCATTATTCAGTGACACTTGCAAACTATCACATACCTTTGATAGGATGCACTATACACTGTCCTATACATAGTGTCATATGTGGTGTGTAGCATCATCTTTTATATAATGCATCTCCATGTGGTTATACTAGAGATTACATATATGGGTTACAACTCAAGGTTTGTCCAGTATGAATTCTTAGAGGGGACAAAATCTGAAGGTAATGCTACTCAATGCTAAAAGTCTAAACCTCAAAATGCACTCTCTCGAGGCACTCCTAAAAATGGAGAACATCGATATCTGTGCAGTAACTGAGACCTGGTTCAAGGCTCCAGAGAGCACCCCCTGCAATACCAGGCTACAATTTTTACCACACTTTTCGGCCACAAAACCAGGACCGAAACACTAAAGGTGGAGGAATGTCCATATTCACCAAGGATATTCACACCTCCAGGTTAGTTGCCCAACACAATGCATCTGAAATTCTCCAAGTGCAACTAACACTAGGTAAGACTGCAATCCAAATTGTAGCTTGCTACAGATCCCCAACCATGCCCCAAGATTCTCACTACACCTTTCTAAACATACTGGAAAATATTAAGATATAACCAAACACCCTAATACTGGGTGATTCCAACTACCCTGCCATTAATTGGGAAAACTACTCAGGTACCAACTCCTTTTCCCAACGGTTCTTGGAATTCATAAATTCCAAAGCCCTGGATCAACTAATCCATTGTCCCACCAGGGGCTCCAATATCCTAGACCTGGTCATTACCAACATGGGAGATAGATGCTCCACACCAGTGGTCACCCTCTCATTGGTCAGGTCTGACCATAAGCAAATCACCCTTGACATCCACATCCCACCCCCACCCCCCAGTAAGGAAACTTCCTTAAAAAAACTTCTCCAAAGCCAACTTTAAGCTACTGAAGTCAGAAGTGACAAACTTCACAACACCCACGCAGACGGGATCTGGAAGTTCGACTGCAGAATCCTACACTAAGGCACTGTACGAGCACATCCACTCGTGCATGAATCGTGCCATCCCAAATAGAACCAAGATGCTCTTCTCCAAAAAAAGGAAGCCAATCTGGTGGTCCCCTGCTATAAACAAACTATACAACAGAAGGAAGAAACTGTTGCAAAAAAGAGGAAAATCCCAAGATGCAAAAAACTCCCTCACCAGCCTCAGTAAGAAGCTGAGATCCCTCATAAAATCCTCAAAAGCTAGTTATGAAAATAAAATTGCCAAAGATTCCAAAGACAACCACAAGGCATTCTATAGTTATGTCAAGAATCTAAATGGCAATATCTGCTCTGAGCTACAACAGAATGGCATTAAATATACTGATCCCAAGGATATTGCCAATATCCTGGCAGATCGATTTAGTGCCAACTTCACCCCACTCTCACCCCCTAAAGGGCCCATCTCAATACCAAAAGATTGCCAAATTCCGATAATCATGGCCACACAGGTAGAAACTGCACTCTCCAAAGCTAAGAATACAGCATCCATGGGACCAGATGACATCCAAGGCTGTGTACTACATGAACTACAAAATGAACTGGCACCTCACCTAAGTGTCATCTTTAACCATAGCCTCACCTCAGGCTTCATGCCCACTGAGTGGCGCACAGCTACAGTTATCCCGCTTCACAAGGGAGGATCCACCTTGGATCCTGGGAACTACCGTTCCATCAGTCTGAAAAGCCTGATTTGCAAGGGCATGGAACGCATTATCATTGAACTTATAAACAAAGACATCGGCAACCTTCAAACACTGGACCCCCACCCAGTTTGGGTTTGTAAAGAGCCGATCTTGTCTCCTGAATCTGATTGACTTCTTCGAATCAGTCTCCAGAGCTGTGGATGAGGGTAAGGCAGTCCACACAGCCTATCTGGACCTTGCCAAGGCCTTTGACACCATCCCCCACTCTGGAATCATAGATAAACTTACTAAGCTGGGCATAAATCCCTATATCACTCGATGGGTTGCTAACTGGCTTACTGACAGAACCCAGACAGTAAAAGTAGCCGATTCCAAATCCAGTTCCACACAAGTGACAAGTGGAGTACCTCAGGGTTCAGTCCTGGGACCACTCTTGTTTAACATCTACTTCTCTGAAGTACAGGCAAACACAAAGGAACTCTGGCTAACAAAGTTTGCAGATGACTGCAAACTGGGAGCCATTATTGAATCCCCAAATTATGTGGATATTCTACAAAAGGGCCTTACAGAAACAGATGCCTGGTGCCAGAGCCATAGGCTCAAGCTTAATGCCAAGAAATGTATAGTTATCCCCTTTGGAAAAAAAACATGTACCCATGAATTACCACATAGGTGGCAGGACACTAAACATCGAAAGTGTGATGAGAGACTTGTGGACAGTGGTCTCACTTTCGATGACCACATTGCTGCAACAGTCAGGAAATCATTCTATGTGGCACACCTCATCACTAAGGACTTTTCATCCAGAAAAAAGGAGGTCATTGTCCCACTGGACCCATCCCTCATTAGACCCATTATAGAGTATAATGCCCCATTTGGTATGTACCTCACAAGAAATCTGCAACAGCTGGAAAGGCCACAGAAATACCTCACTAAAAGAATCACAGGCCTAAAGCAGATGCCATATACTGACCGTCTAAAAAAACTCCAGCTATACTCTGTGGCATATCGCCTACTCAGAGGCGATCTCTGCTTAACATACAAGGCCATGTCAAACCCTGAGCTGTTAGACATGCTCTACTTAAAGAAATCCCAATCCCTCAGAGACACACACTCCAGGGATCTAAACCTTGTCATCACAATGAACAAAACATGCTGGAGGGATAGGCTCCTGACCCAGAGACTCCCCATACTCTGGAATAGACTGCCCATACATATCAAGCAGAGTGCCTCATTGGCTCTCTTCAAAAGGAACCTTGATGATTGGATGGGAGATAGGAAATTCACCCCAGGGATCATGTCAGTTGCCCTGCTAGACAGGGGCCTGGAGAAGTAAATATTGTGAGAAGAAATATCCAGGGAATTGTTATGGCTAGGCTTGCATAGGCCCTAGGGCCGATAGCCTAGTACCAACCTATGAACCTATGAGCAACACGTTTTACCCAGAACCATGCCTTTCAACTGCACAGATTTTCACAGAATGTCCAGATTTCTGGCTCATATTTTTGGTCTGTTTTTCATAAAATTGTGTTTTTTTCTGGCAAATTAATGGCAGATCAATAAATATTTAAGTTAGAAAATATTGACAGACATTTGAGTTTCAGATTGCATACCTCTCAGATAATCCATGCTAACACAAAACCTGTTATTCTATCAACTTTGTAAGTGTGTAAGAGCAATATTTAAAAATTGTCCCTATTTTTTGGCTTTTGTCCCACTTTTATTTATGACTTTGTCCAGATTTCTCATGCTAAGCAGTTAAGAGGTATGTCCAGAATATTTTAGATCTCCACATGTAGCAATAAATGGACATGCCTGGCTTGATGTAGAATTCTACCTTTTGCTGTTTTGAAATTTCCAGAAGGTTGTGCAAAGCAAATTTTTCTGGCAAATTTGGATAGACCCTCTCATAGTGGCTTTGTCTGGCTAGGTCATTCCTTGACATCTCTATTTCCTCCACAACATCCTATTGGAAGCATTTCTGGTGTCACCCACATATTTTGTCTTTAATTATAGTGTGTTGTACAGCCAAGAAGCAAGAAACCATGACACAGGAGCTGGATCCAGTACAAGGTGACCTAGACATCTGCCACCGCCAGCTGGAGAGGCCCACCCATGTTAAAATACAATGTCTGTTTTAAATTAGCATTGCTTTATCACTGCTTTAAGAAAAAAGTAAATGATGTACAGTCCAGCCAGCACCACCAGTAATGCCAGTGTCTAGACTGCACATCTGGAACAGAATGTATACATGGAGCTTTGCATTACAGAGTGAGAGCTGCACAATATGTAACAACTGACATCATGCGAGAGCGATTCATGCAGGTTGAGCCCCAGGGAGCAGCAACTTCTAGCTGAGCTGTTATACAGCTGGGAAAGGCATAGTTCACAACAGTCACCAAATTTTTCTATCCTCATATTTGTGGTCTGTGCCTCATAAATTCTGTGGTTTTCCAGAGTGTTTTAGAATTTAGTCACGAAGGACAAATACGAGACTTTCAGAGTCAGACTTCATACAGTTCAGAAGATGATAGTGGTAATAATGCCAAAACTGTCTCCAGAGTGTGTGTGTGTGTGTGTGTGTGTGTGTGTGTGTGTGTGTGTGTGTGTGTGTGTGTGTGTGTGTTTTATGGGAATTTGTGTAAAAGTATGTACAAAAGGCATAGTTTTCATCTGTCACTAATTTTTCCCCTAATATTTGTGTCTTTTCTTTATAAAATCTATGACTTTCAAGCAAAAAGTTTTAGACTATAGTCAAAAAGACAAAAACAAGACATTTAGATTTCATTCCACTCAGAAAAAGGCTGCTAATACAAAACCTGTTATATTGTCAACTGGGTCTATATTAAATAACCGAAGAGGGGTTTCAGTGACACAAACAGCGACATCAGCAGTTTCTCTTTCCCTGCTTGTATAAACACACAAAAAAATCATTAGCAACAAAGTGGGGGGCTCCACCCTCCCCATACCCCCAAAGTGGGGGGGGGGCTGTGTCCCCACACCCCCCTAACTAAATATACCAACTCCAAGATTGTACTACTGTGGGGAAAATGGCAAACGCATGGGGATGGCCAAGTGATTTCTTTCCCAGGGAAAGAAATCGCTGTTCTGAACAATCGCGGTGTAGTGCATTCGTTCATTATGGGTCACCGAAGAGGCGTTCACTGAAACGCCTCTTCAGTTATTTAATATAGACCCTGTCAACTTTCTAAGTATAAGACTATATTTAAAATCTGTTCCTGATTCTGGATTTTTTTTATGATTCTTAAGCTAAAAGGTTAAGAGGTCATGGGTATCTAATGGATTGTACAATATGGCACTCACGGTATGGAGTGGAAATATAATTTTGCATTATTACTTATGTAACTGCTCATTTGATTACAAGTACACATCTGACACATGTGAAGTCATACAGGGAGCTATAATTCATGTCTGTGTGTGTGTGCCTGTGTTAATACTGGGTTCTTGCAATTATTATAGAGTTAAAGAAGGACTCTATTGTAGTAAATAGAAGTATCATCATATGTGACATGTTCTTTGGGTACGTTAATATGAATACATTTTTAATTTAGCTGATTAATGCTATGAGAGATTAATGAGCTGTTTCTGTAGTACAAGGTTTGATCCCCTTAGACTTCATTTGCCTCCTGTGATTCACAAGACAGTGCTCCTAAGGGACAGTTGTATATTGTGGGCTTTACACATTTGTCTTTTGAATTCGTGCATCCTTCACATAGTTGCTAATTAGTGTTTTACCATATTCTGTTTGACTATGAATCCCAGCAGGTCTCTTGAAGTTACTGTGTTGCCAATTATATTTTCAGTTAATGTGAGTTTCAAGGGAAGACAGGTTTGCTGTTGCTCACTCATGCCGATTCTGCTTTCAGTATAAAACCGTTTGCTTTTTATAGCAAATGTCTGTCGATGTTTCTGCTGTAAATTTTGAAATAAAAGTTTGAATTGAATTAAATTAAATACAAATCTCTGCATCATTGGCAAGGTAAAGAAGAAAACAACATGCAACTAACAGGTTTGAAAGTAAAAAAACAAAAATGTGTGCCGTAACCAGCATAACCAAAAAGGAGCCAAAGAAATAATATGTACTAGTTTAATTTAATAAATAAAGATTTGTTAAGCCTTTTCATCTACAGAACAACAAAACAGACCTCTTCAGAACCCATTTGAACAATGTTGAAAGAGTCAAGTAATGAGACCTCGGTATGGCTACTTGGGGGGTTCTGGTCCACTACCTTGCCTAGGACCCCATTTCATCATGATCCCGCTCTGCATGACACTGCTAGGCCCTAGTAGATTCTCACTTTGTGGCCTGCATACATTATCAAATACTTTGTCACTGGGCAAATATGAGTCAGCGTGCTAAAACTTTAGATTTTCAGGGGAAATCTGTTAATTTCTCATTTGCCTTAATAAAGGTTGGTTAACAAATATATTTGCATGCACATTCCAAAAGTGGCAGCCTGGTCCTAAGGTTCTATCTGAATAATGACCAGGAAAAGTCATCACACACAAACATTGACACAGCATGTTTCAGATAGCCCACATTTATACCTTGTTTCCTTTTTTATTTAACATTTAAACATATATTTATACCTTTTTATGAGGCATCCGTGTTTGTTTCCGTGGTGTGTATCGTATAAAAGTTTGTGCTGGCTTGATGATGTGTATACTTTGCAGTGGTATGATTGGGAGTGTTGTTAGCACATTACACATCCTTAAGATCTCTCCTCTGTACATGTTCTCTGTCTTTCCAAAGTTTCAGATCACATGCAGGTTTGCACAGTATGCATCATGCTGGATGCACCTTATATCAAAAGATTCCTTCACTATGTCCTGTACTATTTAGAATTTACACTGCAGGACAAGTACTACACAGAACATGCAATGTTCAACCACACATTACATTGTACATATGAAACAATATTTTGCATCTTACCCATGTTATTCATGAATGATTTACAGAAGTCACAGACAGCACTGCACTGATACGAATATGCTAAATGGTGGATGTCTATCTGATGGGCACTGCACTAGCTCCACATAATTCATGGCCATATATCAGCATGTTTGGTCACTTACTTGTGATTATTATGATGGTCATTATGTTATAGTGCAACATTCTATTTTCATATTAGTCTTGAATTGGTTTATAACTGTTCATTTCTTATTTGCTTCATACCGTAGCCTACACCCCCTCCTTCTTTCTATTCCACCATGAATTATAACAGATTTAAAATGAAAAGGGAGATAAATATTCTAGTCACTGTAAAACAATACTACTTGATGCACATACAAACATTTTTCAAAAGCACACTTGACTTCTATATAAACTAAATTTAGAAACAAATTTAAAATATTTTAATACATTCCTTCTTTAGGTTCAAAATGAATAACAATCAGATAAAATTTTCTGGATGATCTTATTATATACAATCATAATGTCAAATAAATAACAGTCCCGGCAATCTCAAAAGCATCTCTTAAATCCATCCGTCTATCCACCCATCCAGAACCCCTTTATCCCATTTTTGCACATAGGATTAGGGTGTCATTTCAAAAATGGCAATCATCCAAGCTTTACACTGCTGGGTGGTAGCCCTGCCATGGCTATTTCTCCATACCTGACACTCACATGCATATTCATCTAGCGTGTCCATTCCACTTATTGCATGTCTTTGATATGTTGCAAGAAACTAGAACACCCATAGGAAGCCCCATGTGGGCACAGGGGATATGCAGACTCCACACAGAAGACACCCCAGCTAAGACTTGAATCAGGGAAGTTCTTGCTATGTCGTGACAATGTTACTCTCTGTGCCACTATAACACCCATGCACCATCTCTTAAATATCATTGTATAAGTATTCTTAAGATTCAACATAATCTAAAGTCCAAAATTATTAAAAATTTCATTTATTCATCATGTAATGAAATGTTTGTTAAGGCTTCCTGTTTCATCAGGTGTGGCTTACATCTCTCATACCAAGGCTTTTGTATACTGCCTAAATCCATTGCTAGCCCCATAGTATCTTTTTGTCAGAGTCTCCCTGCTGGACATTCCAATATAAGAAATTTAATCTCATTTTGGTGATGACATTGGTACCACTAAAAGTCTAAATAGACAGATGCTTGAACCTGAGGCTCTCCTGCAACTCAGACCCATTCATATTTGTGTAGTTACTGTGCAATGTCAGTACCCCCACTATCCCAGGGTTTAGCATGTATTACACCTTCAGGGACTTCTCCAGGAAAAAGCTACTTCAGAGTGTAGAGGACCTAGGCAAAATTTCCAACAGTCCTCTAGAAATATACCTGAATGGCTGTCAGATTCACATTTGACTTTTTCCATTCATTCATCTATCCATACTTCCCTTTTCCCATTTGTCTGCACATAAAACAGAGTACAAAGGAAAAGTCCATATAAAATCACTTTAGCTGGCACATCAAGGAAACTCTGATACCCACCCTGTGGGAGGAATAAAGACACCTTGATGAAGTTTCAAGTAGTTTATTTAGTTAAGCAGGTAGCTGGATGAATGTTCTTAACAAGACTCAAGGACAAAACACCTTGTCAAAAAATCAGCCAGCTGAGTAGGTATTACCTGCCCTTAACAAATCGAAGCTGATTAGTGTTAAGGGTCTGGATGTCATCTATGTTGTTGTTAATTATTTCAACAGTAATGCATTCTAGAATGCTACAGATAATGCTAATGAAACCAAAAGGCCAGGGTCTTTTGAGAGGACATCCATGTGGAGTGGAGTATTTGTGACTGCTCTCTAAGTTTCAGGTTCATAACCTGAGAAATACTAAGGTTAAATAGAACTGGGAGTGGTTAGGTTGTGTGTTATTTGTTACTTGCAAGTATACCGGCCAGAATATTGTCAGGACCCATGGTGCTAATGTTTTTCTCTTTGTAGGGAGCAGATGCCACTTGATCAAGGGTGAGAGTTGAAATAATTGGGGGAATTATAAGGGAGACAGGGGGCATGTGAGTCATGAAGTTGGAGCTAGTTTTATCAACATAGATATTAGCTATTATTTCTGGATCAGTGTGAGATTCAGAATTATAAATACGTTTGGAGTGACTGAGTGTTAGTTCTGAGTTTCCTACACACTCATATAGACATAGTTTCTCACACACACACTTATACTGTTTGGGAAAACATTTGGAATATGGTGTTTAGTCACTTTCTTGATTCCTACTTCTTTTTTGCTGTTTTGTTAAGAATATGCAGCCAGGCGTTAGTACTGGTTATAATTTGGCATGAAGAAGTGGTGGTTTATTGTTTGCTGCTAGTGTCTGCATTCATATGCATACAAAGGATGCATTATAAGAGCAATCTACATAGCACTGCAAAGAGCAATCTAGATTCTCTGTTACATACTATTCTTTAACCAGTAAGATATACGGATAAATGGCCAAACTACATTTTAATCTTGCTACAGTAAACTCTGATTGAGCATATGATCCTTTTAAGAGAAGACATACAACAATATTTGCACGATTCTAATATCAAAATGTTAACAGTAAGTTGCAAAATAAAGCTTAATTTTACCACATTCCATCCCCTTTTATATATTTCCTGTCTATTCTGGTATTCTTATTTGTTTTTTTTTTTTGTTTTGTTTTTCCATTTGCTTTGTTATTTTGCTTTCTTTGTATTCCATGTCAGAAAGCCATTCCCATTCCATGTCTCTAGGAAATGACTAAACAGTTCTTTTATCTAAATCCTCTTAAGAGTTGTTTCTGTTGTCCACACCCTTCCTCCCTCCCAGCATTTCTCATCTTAGCAGTGACAATGTTCTCTTTATTGGTTCTGTAGCTACAACACTGTATTCAGACTCAGTTGCTTCAATTCAGGATACAGTTTCAGTATTCATGGGTGTCAGCTACTTCTGAAAGTTTGTTTCTTATCAACATAAATTGTCAGTAAGTATCTGTATGACACGGTTTCATTTTCCTAGTGCTAAATGAGGTAGCAATGCTTAATAATTAATTCTGATAAAGGGTACTCAACATTTGGTATAAATGTACATACATGAACCATCTGCAAATATTGAAATACAAATATATGATCTAGTCATGTGCTTTCCAAAAAAAAAACAAAACAAAATCCAGAGATACTCATCAAATATTTTAATTTTATGTTGGAGCATTAACATTGTTATTTTATAGCATTGTTTTTTGATATTGTAAATAGTTAAAAATTGTTTTTTGGTTTATCACTTAATTATATTGTTATTCTATTATTACTGTTTTATTATAATAATGAATACTTGTCATCTGTTTATGGAAAATAATAAAACATTTTTGGGTAAAGAAGTAATTACCAGTTAAAGAAGCTTCTGCTAAAGCATGATTAACATTGCTTCATTTTCAGTTCATTTTTCAGCTTTAGTTTTCTTGCACGTGACTTTGTTCTGGACTTATATTATATAAATGTGTATGTATATATATATATATATATATATATATATATATATATATATATATATATATAAAATGGAGCTATTGTTAATCGATCTGCAGAAACATTGGCGTGCTTAATATCGACACACTTATATTGACAAAAACATGTCATGTTAAAGTGCACGTTCCAAGGATGATCCTTGTAACATGCAAATTATAGTAAAGTGTGGATACTGTAACTACATCCAGATAATTAAATATACTAACTCTAAGATCAAAAATCCCCAGGGAAAGGGCATATCCTCCTACCCTGGGTACTGTTGATCTTGCACATCTGTTGGCTGTCTATAAGTACAGTTCGATCTATGCTGGGCAACTTTTATATATATATATATATATATATATATATATATATATATGTATATTTGGTTTACCTTTGCATGTTTGAAAGTCAAATGGTCGTACATGCACATTCTCGAACCAGATATGCGAATTCTGTAACGCAGAATTCCCAAAATGTCATAAAATAATCAAATTTCAAAATTTCCAAATGCACTACCGCTGAAACAAGTACTACCATGGGTCAAAAAGGGGATGACATTTCATAATCTGGTGCTTTGGTTTTCGCGATTTTGGAATTTCGCGGTTTACAGTTAGCGGCAGCGGGTTCGAAGATTTCACCATTGAACATGTAAAGGTGAACCATATATATATATATATATATATATATATATATATATATATATATATGTGTGTGTGTATAGAAATATAGATGTGTGTGTGTGTAGAGATCTATATATATAGGTATACATATGAACCCACGAATACTGAAAATCTATTCTGAATTGGAGTAAATTAATCTGAAAACCTTTAAATGGGGTGCCTGCAAACAATGTAACACTATTTTTGACACCCCTAGTATTTACATTGTTTCTAGGAACTTTCTGTTTAGACCTAAAGTTTTTACAAACTGTGGCAGCAAAGGAGTGGTATACTTAGGGTTCTGTACCACCTGCACTAGTTTCTATATTGGCAAAACAGAAAGGCCTTTTAGAAGAAGAATTTATGAGCATTTACATGACATTTCTAAACAAAAGGAATCAAATGCTTTATATAAGCATTCCTTGGTTTGCAAGAATTTCAAATTCAAGTTCTTGGTATTGGAACAAGTACTTCCCAGCAAGAATTTCAAATTCAAGTTCTTGGTATTGGAATAAGTACTTCCCAATGCTAGGGGTGGCGACTGGGAAACAAGTCTAGAATATAGAGAACTTTTCTTACAACTCAGGTTAGAAGCAAATAGAGCCCCAGGTTTAAATGAGAGTGTTAACATCAGCAGTGTTCTCAAAATAAGAAGAGCTCGCTTGTAGGTTTGTAAGTAGACGCACCCTTCACAGTAAGATCATTCACTGTTGTAAGTGTCTGCTGCAACATGACTTTTTAACTACAGTAAACTTTATGCTTGTACACTTTTTTCAACAATTTTTTCTCTACAGATGTATGTTTTCTATTTCTACTATTTTTAAAATTGTTTTAACATTCACCAAATATATTTAACACAAAAATTATGAACAACAGGAATACAGTTTTTAACATAACTGATAATGCAGTTCATTTAACAGGTTTTATATGTATACACACTTGCTACTAGAGTTAATACATGAGCATTAGCACGTACATTTTTAAACAGTGTATTTTATGTTTCAAATGTGCAACGCTTTGTAATATGGGTATTTCTTTTCAAACATATGAGCATTTTTCCTTTTTAAATTATGAGTGTTGCTTCACTAAAGTAGCACTCCTCATTAATTGTTAATTGTTAATTGACTTAAGACTAACAGCTAACTAGCTAACCATGTGATAGGGAAAGATATATAAAATGGCACTGTTTCCAATGTTTTAATTCATTTTTAACTTGAAAAAGCTCGGTATCTAGCCGAGCGAAAGCGCTTGTTTTATATCAATAAATTTTCTTGCAACTACCCACTTGGCACTCGTTTACTCTGTGGATTACGTTGGTCAGATCCTGCTTTGAAGCTTGTTTTTCTTCTTAAATTAATCTGAATATAGCAGCTCCAGAACCAGTAAAGAGAAACTACATATATTAAAGCATACATACACATACCAACTGAATTTTCTGAATGAGGTCTAAATTTCACAGTGCAGCATTTTATTGTGGTGATGAATAATTTGAATCATAGCCATTAATGTCTTTTCTTTTCTTTATGAGTATATAAGGCATTTTGGAAAACAAGTACTGAAATACTATCTCAAGTTGTAAAACTGACAAGCTTCATGATTTCTAAAACAGATGGTGTGTAAGGGTAAGCTCCACCTCTTTTATCATCAGGTAAACATGAGTGCTAGTAGAGTATTGGATAGATAATACATCTTGCACTCAGTAATGCATTCTAAAGTTGCAAAGGAATACACCCTGTAAATCTTGGGAAACATGAGAACCATGAGAATGCAGATGAGACATGGGTGGTTATCTTCTGCAAGTCAATACGTTTAATTACAAATGCATGACACAATTCTCATTGTCATTACAAAGGTAACCATGGCCCTATTAGTTCTGAGGCACGTAAACTCAACACCTAAACTTGGTACTGGAAAAATGACTAAAACTTGATACTTTACTAAAGAAAAAAACAGATGGTATTATATGCTACCTCTGCTTCCCCATCCATAACACATTTTTAAAATCTGCATCCTGAACACATCACTGTTTTAACTGCTTAGCTTTTACCTCACAAATTGCCTTTTAAAATCAACTACGGAAATAATCAAAGCTGTACATCTTTTAGGTAGGGCAAAATAATGCTAGAATTACAATTAATAAAATATGGATGTCTGACATGCCCAGGATATCTTTAGATTGTATGACTGGCCTCAGAAGGATCCAGATTAAGTCCATGGAAGTTTGTAGTTGTTGGAAAACCCAGTTTGGATGAGGGGCACTAGGTGACAGAGCAGTAAAGATGACGGGGGTTCAAAAAATTTGGAGAAAGACTGTGTATTTTGTTTAACATATAGTTCATGCAGATAAACATACAGTAAATCACAATGCAGTTGAAAAAGAGGAAAAAAAAAAAACAAATAACCCACAGAACCATAACACATTTTCTCTTTCTTCTTGCAAGTATTTTTATGTCTGTATTAATTATACTGTATGATGATGAATGTATGAGTTATCATAGTTTAATTTTGATCCTTCCTCTGCAGTTAGTATCCACACATTCATGCTATGATTTGAAAGTTCATAGGTTCATATGAGATTATTAGGCTAACGGATTAAGACCCCCTACAAGCCTAGCCAGTATAACCTGATTTTACCCAATATGTGGCCTCTAGGGGCAAAAGGACAGCATGGATTTGTGCCTATGCCTTGAGTATCTTACAGTTTGCCCCTGTCCATAAGGGACAGAGGTACCACCTCAGATGTGAATTTGAGATTCACCATCCATTGATCCAAACTCCATTTGAAGAGGGCCAGAGAAGGACTCAGCTTAATGTGAACAGGAAGTATTTTCCAAAGGGGCGATTTCTTAGCCACATATCTGTCACTCTGACATGTTTTGTTTGAGGCACTGACTACGTTTAGATCCCTAGAGCAGGTGACCCTCGTGCTGTTTGACTTGCGGATGTGTAGCAGCTCCATCAGGGCTGGATTTGTGAGGACTTGGTAGGTCAGGCATAGATCACACCCTTAAGAGTAGAGAGATAGGGCTTTTAGTATATCTGCATAATACATGTTGTTAACACCCTCATTTGTTTTTGTAAGGAGCCTCTTAGGTCACTGCAGCTGCTGTAGTTCCTAGTCAAGTACATGCCAAATGGTGCATTGTACTTGATTATTGGTCTAATGAGGGCTGAGTACAGTGAGACTATAATTTCCATGGATCTGGATGCCATAACTTTACTTATAAGTTGTGCCACATGTGGACACATGACAGTCAAAGTTCAGGCTACTAACTATCTGTGTACCTAGATCTTTTACCTCTAAGTCTACTCTTATGATATGCTACTGATGTTGTAATTTGCAGGGATATTTCACTTTCCAAAGGGTATGATGATGTATTTTTTCACATTTAGGTTTAGGCCATGGTTCTGGCACCAATCATTTGTCTGATCTAGACCCTCTTGAAGGATAGCTACATCACTGGCAGATTCAATAATATCCCCCAGCTTGCAGCTGTTGGGTAACGTTGTCATCCAAAGGCCTTTCCCCCATAGCCTTGACTTAAGAGAAGTATACTCCAAAAAGGAGTGGTCCCAGCACTGAGCCCTGTGGCACACCACTAGAAACTGGCCTTTCGCTAGATCTGGACTAACCCAGTTTAACCACATGTGCCCTTCTCCATGAGGGAATTGGCTATCCATCTGGTAAGATAGGGATTTATTCCCAGCTTTGTGAGTTTATTTATAATACCTAAGTGGGTAATTGTGTCAAATGCCTTGACCAGGTCAAAGTAGACAGTATGTATGGTTTTACCCTCATCCATGGCCTTATTCACCATTTCATAGAAATCTGCCAGATTCAGTAGGCATGACCTTCCCTTGACAAAGACGAGTCAGATTCAGTGTTTGGAGGTTTCCTATTCCATTATTTATCAGATCCATAAGACAAACATATGAATCTGTAATTTCCTGAGTCAGTAGATGGTTCCCCTTTATGCAGAGGGATGACTATTGCTGTCCTTCACTCTATCAGGACAAAGCCAGTCCAGAGGCTGTGGATAAATAGAGATCCTAATGGGCCTTATAAGTCCTAATTTAAGCTGTTTAAGAGGCTACCTGGTGTATAGTCAGTCCCTAATGAAGCAGTGATTTTAGCTTTAGAGAACACAGTGACAGTCTGTTCTTTGGTGATAATTGGCATTGGAGTGGTGGAGGGTATTTCTTGGGGGAGAACTGGGGGTGATGGGAAGGTGAAATCTGTGCAGAATATTTCAGCCAGTAGATATCTTATATATTCTGGCCATGTATAAGTGATGTCACTAATTTTGCAGTGTTGGGTGCTGCCCTTAAGATTGTGGATATTACTGAAAAATGTTATGGTTATCCTTAGCTTTGGAGGCTACTTTTACCTTAAAGTCTACTTTCAGACACTTGACTAGTTCTCTGATTCACTTGTTTAGACTAATGAGGGACTTTTTTGCTCTGTTCTGTACACTCTCTCTTACTTCTCAACTGGATTTTTTCTTATGTTGTGCAACCTATTAATACCAGGGGTCCACCAGTGTGGCTTGTGTTTGTGGTTTGACCTGGGTTCATTTCAGTCTGGTACTGTCATTGTATACAGTTATGTATATGGTTCTACAGGGCTTTTGTATACACCTTTGCATAGGTTTCTGTGTTTTCTGGATTTAGGGGAGCTTGGAAACTAACTATGCTACCCCATAATAGGTGGCAATTCACCTTAGAGAAGTTCTTAAAGTTTTGGGGGTTAGGTGGGTGGACTGATTTTACCTTTATTTCAAGGAAGAACTCTTTGTGATCTGATCTTAACTATGAGGAAATCACACTTGGAGGGGGAGGTGTAGCACTCTACCATATTCTTGAGTAACAGAAATAGGATATTTGCTCCCCCTAGTGGGAGTGCAGACTAGCTGCTCCAGGGCATTTGAATTTGCAAAGTCAAGAAAACTTTGGGCCTGCATGTTAATGTTTGTGCATGTCTCTCAATTAATGGAGGACTAATTAAAATCCTCCATGACTATGGTTTTGGGTGGGATGGTGAGTGATTCTAGTAACTTCAGGTATGATGTACCCGTTTCCTGGTTCATGATGGGGGACCTGTAGTTAGCAAGAATATGGTAATGGATTTTTCCCATTACTAGCTGGACATGGAGTAGCTCAAGCATGTCATATTGTTTGCCTAGCCTTGATGTAGATAAATACGCTTATACATTTTGCTCTTTCATGTTCAGTGGATGATCTGAATGTATGAAAGGCATTATAGCCATGCACTGTAGGAGTGCTTTCCATGGTTTTGGTCATGTGTCACTAACTGAACAGACATCAGCATTCTCCAGGCTGAGGCGATGAGCAGTAACATTTTTAGCTTGTCCTGAGTAGCTTTTGTTATATTAGAAGGTTTGTTTGTTTGGCAATGCCTAACAAGGCACTATAGTGGTGGATAACTTTTTAGCCTATAAACGAAAGTCTAATAGTGACATGTGAAGACTATCCATGGCAAAGCAGCATGGCCTGACAACCATGTCCTCCCAGGCTGGCAAGTATTGGACCCCTTTGGAATGATGCCAGTAACTAAGCCAATTGTTAAAATGAATCATTTTCTGTTGGTATTATGGCATTTTCCTTGCAGATTGTAGACTAATGCTCCATGCTAGGCTCATACTTGCCTGTGACATGTATTCTGTGAGCTCAGTCATGTCTCTCTTCATATACAGTCCAAGGAGGTACATCTCAGGTCATTTACACCACATGGACTATGGCAGAGTCATACCGGTACTTTGGGGTAAGTGACCTGAGTGCTTGCATGATCTGGTGAATCCTGGCCCTTCACAGGCAACTAGTTATAACCTCCTTATCCAGACTGGTAAAAGGGACATCTGTATGTCTCACAATGGATTCTTCTATCACCATAATATTGGGTTGTGGAGTGTTTTGTCTTATGGGCTTGGTAGTTGAGGTCAATGAGATGTGGCTTTATGTGTTGTGATGGGAATTGTCTTGTTTGTATGAATGCAGAGTTTCTGAGGACTATGCCTGAGAGGCCTGTGAGGTTTGGGTAAGTTACATGTCAGCACCTCCACATATGTAGGTCTATGTGTGTGATTCTTTGCAGGTGCTGTGATTGATGTGTGAGAGTTGCTGTCAACCTGTTTGCTGCTTTTTGTGTCTGTGTGAGTCTAGTCTTTTGTCAATGTGTAACTACATCTCTCGTACTGTATTTGTCTGTTCAAGAATTAACTGGTTGTCAGCGTACATATGAACAATTGTTAGTTTGCCTTAGAATGCACATGTCCACCAAGTTAGATGCAGAGACAGAAGGAAAGTGCCCATCCATGGTTGCAGGTCGCAATGTGCACTTGTAAGGGATGGGAGTGGAAGGTGTTTGTAACCGGATGGGTGAAGGGTGCGTATTTGGTGTAATCTACAGCTAACCTAACCAGTAATGCTGCCCAGCACACAAACAAGATGCTGTCTCCGCAGCAATAGTCCTGGGAGCTATAATAAGGTAAGGGAGACCTATGTAATGCAATGCTGATTGAACGTGCGCATTGGTCATGGTGTTGACATGTCTCCACCTCAAGGCATCATCATAATACCATTTTTATTATAACTTTTGTACCATGAATGAGTTTACTTTTGTCTACACACTTACTCATTAAATTTAACTGCCATCTGTTTCCATCTCCTGTTTATGTGTTTTTTATAAATACAATAAATAGTTTGTACTTCGTTAATCACAATTTTTGAATTTATAAGAAAAACTTTGGGGATGTCATAAATGATGCTTTAGCAGTGTGCTTCTTTAGTTCTGAGGATATTCTCAAATTAATATTTTTAAAAGCTTAATTAAACAAATATGCAAATTGAAAAAATGTGATTTGTCAACTATCAAGACAGAGACATTTTACAGCAGTATCATTTTGTCTTATTCAACAAGGGGAATGTATTTTTATTAGAAATAAGCCATTATACAACAGTAATAAAGTTGATTAAACATAAATGCTATTGCATGGGAATATCACTCCTGGCAAATGAAAATACTGGATTTCCATATGAGGTTTTACCCATCCCAGGAATGACTCTGTTATATGACAACATTAACCTTTCCATGATAAATAGTTTAGATAAACCACTTAAAAGAGCAAGGAACTGTGTTTTTTTAAAAGGATGGGTGGGTAAAATTGAGCAATGGTAGTAGTTTTAACAAATCTTTTGTTAAGCTCTGTCACAGAGATTATGTTCTTGACAGCGTAGACTGCCTTAATCAAGTCAAGAAGTGCCACATGAGGATTCTGAAAATTAATTTTTACTGGAATTCAGATTCATGCAAAACCTACAAGATTACAGCATGTTACACAATGAGCAACAGTGCTAATTGAATATGTATGCTTTCAACTGCACTTACACATTTTCAGCCTCCATTTTGTGGCCAGCATCAGTGCTGGCAGCCATGAAACAGTGCTGGGATGCATGAGCACACAATGTAAACAAAATTCCTTGCCTGTAAGCAAACCTATTATGCGTGCAAATGTAGACAGCTTATATGAAGTAAGGGCAAGTGAATTATAAGACGTTAGATGCAGGGTACGTGAAACTGAGTGAATATACACGGTACAATGTTAGTATAGACATAACTATGAGGGGATGGCAGATGGAGAAAATGTACTCAGTAAATGCATTCACATTTGATGACGTGACAAAGAAACATTTTTAAATGAAAGATAACCATTTTGATAATAATAATAAATAATTATGTTTCCAGTTGTTTACCCATGTATATAACTAAAAACGGACATGCTAGCAACAGATGTGAGAGAGACATAATGCAACATGGTAAGAAAGGGGAGTACATGTGATATGAATGTTGATAACATGCTGAATTGAGATAATAGCAAGGAGAATGGGTACATTAGGGGCAAATTGCATACAGTGCAGCTATTGAATGTGACATGTATATACAGAGAATGCTTGTGTAATAACTGATTGTAGTGCCGTAGCCTTCACCTCATCCTGTACAAACAAGGCATGTGCTATACAGCTGCTGTGTCATGCACAACAGAAGGCGATATGTTTCACCATTTGTTGTCATTGGACAACCATAGAAAAGGGGGTATATTACCATGACGTGTGTTAGACAAGCACATGTTTTATAGTAATGTACATCATAAACAGTAATACAATGACACTGAAAACACACAAGTGACAGATGACAACACAGATCTGATTACATTGCATTAGTTCAAGGTCTCCATTTGTAAATGGAGTGCAACTAATACATGATTATACTGTACATGCTCACAAGACATTACAGCATGTTCACAACACAAACACACCAGAAAGCGTAAAACTCCAGCTCAATCACATTTTATGATGCTGTGACATTATACCATGCAGTAAAAATGTTATGTTAGTCCTCCTGTCCTATAAAGCTGTACAGTGTGAAGAAAACAACTGCAGTAATACATAAAGTTTGGAGGACAGTACATTCTTATTTGGAATTTAAGTAACGCTTGTGAGCAATCAACAACATACAACATTTGCATCTTACCAGACTCAAACGCATGCCAGGACAGATATCGAAAAGATGTGCAATAACCTGTGTTGCCACAGAAATAGGTGTACTGCGGTTGTTATGGAGAAAACACTTGAAAGGCTTACAGCACTTCCCTGTTGTAATGGATATGGAGCCTTTTCCATTGAGGGTGCTGTCTTAAACATATGTCTCTGACTGTGTCATAAATAATTGTTTTGTCTATGTCACTCCTGTCTGATACAGGTATGTAACAGACAGCTGTTACCAGATTCAAACCCCTGCCTATCATATGACACACACTACAGTGCTATGAACTTACTGAGTCTGCCTCACAACATAACAATGGAGCTTGTCACAAATAAATTCAATTATTGTGTGAAGTAATAAAGGGCATTTGAGGACATCTTGTACAGTAAGATTTTGTCAGAATGATTACAAGGAGGTAAATACATTAATGTTCACACAGCTGTGAGCAGTACACTATCAATGTTTCTTGGAAAAGGAAATTGTTCATGTTGTTTTGTACACACACTGTCCCAGAACTGAAGCCCACTCTATCTGTGTAGATATACTGTACAAATTATTACTGAATGCATGTGATTTAGGAGCACTCACACCACAATATTAACATAATTGTTTCATTGGAGGGTATTACAAAAGGATTTTATATTTCTTTCTCCAAATTAAAAAAAAAACTGAGAATAACTTCATGCAGTGTTGTTTGTGTAATGTCAGTGCATTAATAGAATATTGCCGCTTGCTGGAATTGAACAGCAAGGTTTGAAAGTCCACTGGCTACTGACAGGAGTATGAATCTCTACTCAGTTGCTTACCACCTACTCAGAGGTGATTTCTGCCTGACATACAAGGCCATGTCTAACCCGGAATTGTTGGACATGCTCCACCTCAAGAAAAACAGATCCATTACAGCTACACGCTCCAGGGATTTAAACCTTAGCACAACAATAAATAGGACATGCTGGAGGATAGATTCATATTCCAAAGGCTTCCTGCACTTTGGAATAGAATCCCAGTCCATGTTAGGCAGAGCCCCTCGCTGACCCTCTTCAAGAAGAATCTTGATGAGTGGATGGGAAGTCGTAAATTTGCTCCGGGGATCACTTCCATGGCCCTGCTGGACAGAGGCTCAGGAATCTAGTCTAAAAGGGAGGCGAAAGCCAACACATTCTGGCTAGGCTTATAAATGCCCTAGGGCAGATAGCCTAGTACCTATCTATGAACCTATGAACCACACGTACCACAGTGGAAGCCTTAAGCAAAGGTGTCAGACTCCACATATGTGAAGTCATTACATCATATAATTTTGTTGAAATTTATATGACATAAAAGAGGAGGGTCAGGCTTCTCCCACTGTAATTGTACACATTATAACAGTTGTGGATTTCATTCATGCATAAAAGCATGAGCATACACAATGCTTACAGTTGATCAATATGGGTTTTGAACACCTGACTATGTGATGACAGAAGCTAGGTTATACTAAGAAAAATGAAAGTGCGACAGTGCAAGTGATACTATAATTGTGATATATTTAGGTCTTTGAAGCTGTGACATCATGTTATTGCTGAAAGGAATATGTGTGTATGTAATTTTTTTAATGGTCTGTTGCTGTATGTGTCTTTCTCACACATCATTGTCTGCTGTCAGGTATATCTAAACACACATGATGTGTACTGCAGTCATTACTGTGACATGCGAATGGCAATCATGCCCAATGTGTGGATAATTACAGATTTGAACGCATGCTTTATTAAGGCAACAGCATACCACTGTCTTATTTCCTCACGCCATAGAAAAAAAAACGTTTTATTTCTAATGGTAAAGCCAAATGTCATCCCATAGCATCATTATTATCCAATAGAAAAAGTCTTTCTGGAAAAATGAGCATAAATTGTGGTAATAGGAATCCCCAGGCATACATGCACACAGCAGATAAGTGACTGACAGCATTTTTACTGACTTGTACATTGACAGTCATACTGACACAAGTGAGTCTAAGGAGCAATGACTGGATTTGAACAGACTACCTAAGATCACAAGGTACAGAACACTACCTGAATTGCATGCAACACATGAGATGTTCTTTTACAATTGTGGCAGTGCACATTTGAATGGATGACATCACCATTCTTTCATAAATTCTTCTTTTTCTAAAAATATATAAAGGCAGTTGAAGCACACAATAATACTGCACAGCTACAACATATTAGAAGCCTTCGCTACACATTATGACACACAAACATACACACATAGTAGTCAGTCATTGCTGGATTCAAACCTACTCCCTCTGTACTTACACAGTCTAGAGATCACAGCATCAACAGCCATTTGTGTTGTGTTATCATCATAATTATTCAGGCAAGATCTGTACAAGACTGTATTCACAAAAGGGAACAAGCGTGTTATTACAGCAGCAGGATAATCTTTTGTTAAGGAAATGTAGAGCTAACAGTTGCAACTACAGATATTATACAAAAAATTCAAAAACACTTTGGCATACATCTGGATTCAAACTTTGACATTATCTGAAGAAAAATGTAGGAACTCCTACTTCAGAAAGTTCCAATATGACAACAGATTGCAGAAAAGAGAATGCATGAATTACTCTTCATTACCCTCATGATAACTGTAAGCTATACATTCAACACTTCAGCTATACATTCAACACTTCAGCTAATTCAACAGCAGATTGGCCTGACTATACATAGTGAAGCATAGTAGAGCAAAGGGCACCCGAGTATTGAGGCCAAAGGTAAAAAACTCACAAGACTTTGCCATAATCTGTGTATTTCCATTTAGCCTCACTTTCACTAGATGTCATGCCACTGCAGAGGAGGAAGATACCCAGATATGGTAAGGGGGGGCAGGGACAAAGCAACTTCTGACAGATGTAGGATAATGGTGCCTGATAGCAATATGTAGTCAACAGCTACACATAAAGCAGTGCACTAAAAACAGTCAGTAACACTTAGCTAATGCCACGATGCAGTCAGTAACATTTAGCTAATACCTGGTTTAAAACCCTTGAAAGTACACAAAAATCTGTGCATAGATCTGAGCATTATCTCATCACAACACAAAGGAAGTCCCTCTTCCCACACTTTAAATCACACAATTGAAGGACAACGAGAACTTAGTGAAGCAGAAAAGGTGAACAGAGATAGAAAGAGAAATGGAGAGAGGAATAACAACAGTAGTTTTCTGGGGCACATCCGACCATCTGTATGGTGTGTTTCTATTACTTATTTCTTCATTATTAATCTGTCATGATCTATGCAATAAGCTGATTGCTTTTGGGTGCAAGAAGGGGGATGGAGCGTACAATCAACATTAGGACAGAAACAGGATAAGGCTGGCTTACTAAGTCTCCCTGTCAGGGCTGCAATGTTTTTGCAAATAATGTCTTCCTGCACTATTCAAATGGCATGTTAATGAAATGTTGTAAATGGAGATAAATACAAATGTTTGAAGACAGGGGAAAATAAAATATCATGAAATAATAATTTGACCTGCAGGTATAAGCAAACCCATGACACTATGCAAAAACATCAGTCTACAAATAAAGGAATTATCTCAAAACACCACATAGGAACGTCTAGATCATTACATCCAGCAGCCTAAGAACTGTTACAGTAACTGTTCCAATGGTGTCTTTAGTTTGTCTTTAGTCTGTATTACCATACAGCAACAGATCTAAGCACATTGGCATGAAAGTAACCAGACTACTGCAGATGAAAATAAAATTTTCAGCTTTTGCCACAGGAAGTTAAATGGCATTCAATGTCACTTAGCACTGATATGCTATGCCAACCTCCGTGAAATGCCAAGGACAAAATGTGAAGGCTTTTCGATTGGCCATTTCTGGCCATGTGTGTTGTGTGTGAGTCTATTTTTTGCCCAGATTAAACATGTGAAAAGGGGTGGATAGGACAGTGGTGAAAACAAGGGTGACAAGCAGAGAATAGGACAGAGAGGAGAGAATTCAGGAATTAGCAGGAGGCTGGTGTGAGACCATCATAGCTATCCACTTCTTCACAACATAAATAAGTATTGTAGACACAGTTTGGAGAGTCACCACACCAGGGATGGGTGACAACAACAGAATAATGCTTATGAAAAATTGGACCAAATAAGTTAAGTCAACATGACATACATGTTAAGTGGAGAGTTATGTATGGGGTGTAATATTTTTTGTGGGATGGGTGCCAATTTTCTTATTCTTTTTGTTGTAGAGACAATAATGTTGGGAAAGGTGTGTAAGAATGAGAGGATCAGGTAGGTAGCAGGTGCAGACAGGATATACAGGCAGTGCTGGTGATGGACACAAAAGCCTGGAGGACACCATGATCATGGACAGGTAGGGGACCTTGGAGACACATCCAGGTCCAGTTTGAGAATAGTGAGAATCTAGTTCTTACCCTTATAACTGCCATCACTGTCTCCTGTGTCAGTTGCCTGGGTCAGTGCTGGATGTGGCATCATTTTGGCAATACAACACAGAGCCTTTTCAACCATTCAGATTTGAGCATCAAAACCCCTCTTCTCCATAATGCTCTGCACCAGCCCTGTCAGCTCCTGCAAAGTGACAAAATTGCTACCACTACTATTGCTGCACCTGGAGGGTACCACTACACCAGCAGCTGGGACAAAGCTACCTGATGCAGGTGGAACAGGTAGGGCAGGAGCTCTGTTGGCAACTCTGACAGGCTATGACTCACATATGCTGGGTGTCTGTGCTGCCATGTGCTTTGTGTATGTACTGCCTGTGGTGGTGCTGTCCCAGCCACCTGTGGAGGTATGGTGGGCTGAGCTGCAGTGGTCAGTCCACTTCCCTGTACTGATGTTCAATTTAACCAAGTCATTGATGTACTCCTGATGAAAGCACTTAAACTACCTTGGATATTTATTAAACCTTTTTGGAGAACTGGCATTGGATAACTTTTTTGCCTCACACTTGGTTTAATTGTTTGTGTTTGGTTCTTGGTTTTTAACATGTCTTCAGTTAATGGGGCAGATGTTATTTCTGTGGCACCTTCTTTGACCTTGGAGCAGTTAAACACCAACGTGGGTTTACTTACCCAATTAGTACAACTGTCCCAGAGAGTGGACATTATATTTCAGCATGGTGGTGGTCATTTGAGTCCCACCCCATCTTCTTCTTTTCCACTTGGCAAAGTTTCCAGACAATAGCAAATGGTACCTTTATCTGGGAATGAAGAAAACCACCGGAGGAACGACGACGATGTAGACTTTAATTTTGAGGTTTGGCTAAAGAGACCGATACACATGAATCAAGGTAACTTTTGTGAGCTTGATTCATTACAAAATTCTATTGACTTGTATGAAGACAAACTTCTAAAAATTAAAAAAACTGCAAACTGAGAATTCGTATTTTATAGAGAGCATCAGGGTAAAAAGAATCCCCAAGGATTTGAGGCAAAACAAAATTCCGAATGGAATAGCGAACAGTGTACAGTTCTACCAATAACTTACTAAACTATATGATCAACAAGGCTGTGAACTTCTTAAATTAATTAAATACAACCAAAAGGGCATTAATAAACTGACTCAGGAGGTGACTGAAATTAATTCTCTTATTACCCAGGACTTATTATTTGAACAACACACAATGAGTTACAAGAACATTTTTTCCAAGGTGGATAGGATAATTTCCAGTATAAAAAACAGAAAAGAAAATAAGCTTAACCATGATCGCTTGGACTATGAGAAGGGGGTGGCTTACCCCAAACTAGATTCATTGGTGGAGGAGGAACGTTCAAACTACAACACAGCCAATAATAGTGCTTCTTTTCACCAGGAGGCGGGCCACCTACATCCTCTCTTACTGGAAGAGGGTTTGCGGAGATCAGAGAGGATCAAGAAAATGGAGCCGCAAGGCTATGTTCAGCATTACCAGAAAACTGGCTATCAGAATGTGGCACAAAGAACGCCAGGGAGGACATGATACAGTACATGAAGAGGAGGTGAGTTTTTTTAACAACTCCGACATTAAAATTACAAAATCACTGACTCTAAACAATTTCCTTCAAGCGAATGAGGGTTTTAGCCATGAAGGTTGTGAGACTGTAACTAATGTGGTTTACAGACATAGTGAGAATGTTTATTCTCCCCGTTCTGTAAATTTTGGTTTTCAAACTTCTTTTTGTCAGTTAAACAACAGTGATTCTCTTTCCATTTTCTTTGACCAACTTGACAGTGGTTTGGTGGTTCAAGGCAAGATGGAGCTGTGCAATTATTGCTCTGGTATATCTCTTGTTGGTTCGATTTTTAGCGATAAAGTAAATGTGAACAACTGGGTAAAACTGTAATGGTTGGTTTGAGTGATAAATCTTTACCTCTTGAGTTATTTGAAACCAGAGACATGGTTAAAAGTATGGTTAATGCTGATTAACTTTTAAACAGTAACTATGCTGACAACAGCTTTTCTGTTGGTCAGATGTACAACTTGATAAATGAAAGGGACAACAACCTTTCAATTAGAGATGTGAACGAGTTGGTTGGTGACAACATTTTTAATATTACTGTTGTTTTCAATTGATTATGATGTTACTACACCAAATGAACTTGAGTTAGGGGCTAACAAGGTTTCACCTCTTATTATTTGTAATTCCAATGGTGATTTTAAGATGTATAACTTTAGCAGCTTGAATGTTGGAGTTGAACATGTTGACTTGCTCTCTAAGGGCTTTAATTTTGTTCCTGACACTGTTACCCTGATTGAAAAATGCTTAGTGGACTTTAAAGTTTATTTGAGAAAGCTCAATTTGAAAATTTACTTCAAGGATACCTTGAATAAACGTAACTACAATATTATGAAGAGAAGCAGCACTTTCAACCCCCCACTTGCACTCCCCTTGTTAATATTTGAAAAGATGTGTGAGTTTGAGATGAGGAAGTTATGGAATCAGAGAGTATCAAACTCTGATTTTAATCTGCCTCCTTCTGAATTTACACTTCTCAAATCTTTAGCTACCAATAAAAGTATTAGGGTGATGAAACCTGACAAGGGAGGGGGTGTTGTGGTTATGGATAATGTACTGTACTTAGAGAAAATGCATGCTTTTTATTTGATAATGATCAATATGAAGAAACTTCCTGAAACTGTGTCAATATTTCTTATTAGAAAATTGGGGTCTATATTAGATCTGCAACCATCCAAAACAGAAAACACCTAATGAGCGACACATATATGCCAAACTACCACAAGAGCAAAGGACGTAAATGTCAAAAATCAGAATGCCAAACTAATTCCTGTGGCCAGCAGGATGATCGAGGGGAAGAGGAAATATATCCTTTTCCCCACTGTAGTGAGATCTTGGAGTTGGTATATATAAGTAGTGGGGGTGTGTGGGAAGTTTAGTGAAGTTTATGTGTGTTTTACTTACCTGTGTTGTGCTGTTGTAGTTTGAAGTGCTTTCAGTATTGTGGTTTTTGACATTTAGGTCCTTCGCACTTGTGGTAGTTTGGCGTATATATATCGCTAGTTAGGCGTTCGCGGTTTTGGATGTTCGGTTTTCTAATACAGACCCAAAAATTGACCTTGCACTACAAGATCTTTTGGATCAGGGGCAAATAACCTACGATGAATGGGTGTTTTTACACTGCCAGTATCCAGTGGTACCTTCCATCTTTGGATTGCCAAAAATCCACAAGGACCCCAATGACCTGCCCATGAGACCTATAGTTAATGCACAAAATCAAAAACCCACCCTATAGGTAAATACATTGATATTAGACTAAAAGAAAAGTACTAGATGGAAGTCAGCACTTGTGCTGTGACTCTTTGGACTTCCTACTAAAACTGAGGAAAGCCAAATTTGATAAAGATTTTGGATTTGGTACTGTGGACGTAATCAACTTGTTTAATGTTAGTCCACATGAACTTGGTTTGCAATGGTTGTAAGAATTTCTCTTCGAAGCCACTCAGTTATCTAACAATGATGTGGGGGTCTTGGTTGCTTTAATGGAATTGGTTCTCAAATATTTTGTTTACCTTGATGGGCAATACTTTATACAAAAGAATGGTGTGGTGATGGGGGCAGCTTGTGCCCCCATCTTTGTGAACATCAGCATGTTTTGGTGGGAAACTAAGTTTTTGTTTACATTACTTAAACCTGCACCTTGGGAATTTTATTCAAGATTTCTTGATGACCTTTTTTTATATGGAAACACCCATCCAGTGAGTTTGGGCTCTTTGTTTCTCAGTTAAATAACACCACTTCCTTTTTAAAATTTACTTATTCCTTCCATAAAGAAAATATGTATTATTTAGATGTGGAAGTGACTAAAGATGTTAGTTTAAGTAGATATTGCAGTAACCTGTATAGAAAACCTACCTACTGCAATAGCATCTTACACTTTTGGAGTAACCACCCTGTGCACCAAAAGAGGGCTGTCATCAAAGGCCAATTTGTCAGAGAAATTTGCAGCTAGGAGCTACCCCATGGATTTGATACACAATGTTGAAAATGAGGTGGATAAGAAGAGACATGAGGGTGTGTTTAAACCTTTGTTAAGCAACACTGATGAAAGTGTGAGAGACATTACCCCAATGAAGGAAGAGTATATCGACAAAGACTTCCAGGGGGCGTTTCTAATGGTTTGTGACTCCAGGTCAGATATGCTAAGGGCAATTCTTGTCAAAAACTGGAACATCTTCCATTGTTTTGATGGTTCCACTGACACCTTGGGGTTAGGCCCACTGATTGTTTATAAAAAAGGTAAAACCATCAAGCAAGTTCTTGAAGGGTTACTAGATTTTACATCTTCCAACAGAAGAAATGGTAATTTCAGATGCGGGAATTGTAGACAATGTTCATTTTTGAAAGTCTGACCATCTTAGGTTAAATAACATCAACGTTCAAATTCCCTTTCATTTTGATTGTAATTCCTCTGGTTTGGTTTATTGTGCACTTTGTGAAAACTGTGCCAGTTTTTACATAGATAGGAACCAGAGAAGTTTCCGTGACTGTATATATGAACACATTAGGGACATTAGAAATAATGACAATAAGAATGATCTTGCTAAGCATATTTCCAATTTTCCCAACCATCATTTTGTTTTTTCAGGTATTGACATGGTGAAAAATGAGGCACGGGGGGGGGGGGCCTGGAAAATTGTACTTGAATACAAAGAATTACTCTGGCAGGTTAAATTAAATGCATATTCTGCACCAGGTTTGAATGACAGTGTATTATAAGCAGTAACTCAAAACTAAAAGCTTTAAATGTGTAAATTTTCTCAGTTTATTAGGATACCTTATTTGTTAATTGTGACTGTTTTTTATAATGTTTTTAGTTTTATTCAGTGAGAAAAATGGGGATTTGTTACTTTAAGTAAATCTAACTGAATTTAATCAACTAAATTTATGGCCAGGTTTTCTATTTGTGGTTTTTATCATGTGATGTAGTTTGTAACATTTTATAATGTGTGGATAAGTCTTGTTTCAATGTTTCTGATGAAGTCATTGATGCATTCCTGGCGAAAGCACTTAAACTACCTTGGATGTTTATTAAACCTTTTTGGAGAATTGCTGACTGGTCATGCTTGGTGGCATTGGATAACTTTTTTGCCTCACACTTGGTTTAACTGTTTGTGTTTGGTTCTTGGTTTTTAACATGTCTGATGTTCAATTTGTTTTCAGCATCAATGTATTAAAGAAAAAAAAAAGAAAGAAAAAAAAATATATATACACACACACACACACACACACACACACACACACACACACACACACACACACACACACACACACACACACACACACACACACACACACACACACACACATACACACACACACACACACATATATATGAAAAGATAATTAGATCAATGGCATGTAACATTACTTAATTATTTCAGCACATAAACCAGTATGAGATATACATAAGTCCACCTTGACCATATCCAGATATGATGGAAAAATATTAATATGTCATAAAAATCAATCCGTTTCAGTGGTATGATGTGAGTAATAGAATTATGTATGTATGTTACTGTGCCATAAAATATATCTTGCTACATCATCTGGTGCTAGTGAATGTGGCCATGCAAGATCTTGCTTCCGTTTTGGCACTACTTCCATTTCTCTGTCAGTGGTGGTGGTGTCCACACCTAGATATGGTGGGCCACAGGGCCATGGTCGTGGATGTAGTCATGATGAAAGCTTGACTAGCAGACATCATTCACATTCAGGTAGCACCTAAAATTCTAGCCAGTATCAGGAAACTAGCAATGCAACTGCTGGCAGAGATAGTGCTCATGGTAGGGAGTGACAACACTGAATTGACTGTTCAACCATGTATGGCTCACACCTGTCTGAGATGCCAAGACATAGTGCTAGCACAGTGCTTGAGTGTGTTCATGCACACACATTCAACAAATACTTGCCCTTATTACACACATACACACACACACACACACACACACACACACACACACACACACACACACACACACATGCGCACACACACACACACACACACACACACACACACACACACACACACACACACACACACACACACACACACACACACACACACACACACAAAATTTACTATGTAGTACTTTTTTTTTCTTTTTCTTTTTTTGCTGAATACATTTTTATTGATTTTCAGAAATGAACATGTATATCAAAAGCATATGTACATAGTCTTCTTCACTTTTAGAATATATCTTGTGTAAATCTCTCTTTTATTTGTACATTTAAATTTATATAATTCTTTATGTGTTGGATAATGTTTCTTTTTGTTTTGGAGCTTTTCTCCCTAGGCCTCTGCTGAAAAAGGACTATTCTAAGCTCAGTTGGACAATTCCCAGTCAACAAATGGAAAAATAAATAAATAAAATAAATACATAAATAAATAAAATAAATACATAAATAAATAAATAGTCAAAGCTTAAAGTGGGAAAACAATTCCAAAAACAAACATTACAAAATCAACTATTTCTATAGGATGTCTATACTTGAAAAACTTTGTTTTCTTGAATGTGTCTTTGAATAAGATTATAATTTATTACAGTCTTCTGTTTCCAGCACTTGGTTTACTTTCTGCCAGGCAATGTTTAAGGAAGTAGGTAATTCTGTTCTTTCCTTGATTGTTTTAAATTCCAACTGTGAGATTGATAAAAAACATGTTCTTGAAATGTTTAAAATTGGGAGGAGTTACAGCTTTCCATTTCTGTGTAATATTTTTCCTTGCAATAGCAAGGAAAGTCCACAAAATTACATATATTTGCCTTGGAACACAAAACGTCACAGGTGTATTCAACAAAACTAGAGATTTTTATAAGTTGGAAATTATCAGTGAACATTGCCTGTAACAAATAGTTAATATTTTCCCAATATTGTTTTTAAGTAAATGACATGCATAGAACATGTGTTGCCAATTGGCTATTGATTGATTTATACCTCCAACATCTATTTTCTTTATTATATATTCGTCCTAATTTGTGTGGTGTTAAGTATGTTCTAAGTATAAACTGCCATATGAAATGTTGTCAATATAGTGATAACGATGTTAATTTTGGAGATGTAAGAATTAGTTTTTTTTATCTTTATCATCTGGCATTTTACCATTAACTGCTTCATATTTCCATATATTTTGTTTATAGTGAACTCTTGCTTCTTTAACTAATTTGTACAATACCGATAAAATTCCTTTCCCATTTCTGGGAAATTCTATCAGCATTTTTAACTGTCCTATGAACTTAGGAACCTTTTCCCTAACAAACTTCCTCATTATTGCCTGTTGGTTTAAAACTGTTTGTCTTAATCCCCACAGTGTTAACCACATGTTATTTTCAAGGTCGAACTCACTAATAATTTTCTCTATCATTAGTACTTTATTAGTGTTTATCAATGGATGCCAGTAAATTAGACCATTCTTACTAAATGTTTTAGCTACTACTGAGTTCTGAGTTGTAATATTATTTTGTGTATATGCTATTGGGAATATGAAAAAAGACCATGCTTTTATATCTGGATTTTTGTTTACAAAGTGCATAAAAGACTTTAGCGTATTGATAATGTATTTAGAATTTATATTTTTGTTTTTTCCTGTTGCCATATATTCCTTCAATAACCAAACTAAGCTATTCGGTACTATTTCCATATGTTTATTTATTGTATCATGAGTGACTTTTAACCAGATTTATTCATGTACTAGTTTCCATTTAGAAGTACATTCTTTGCTTAACCATAAAGAAACTGTTTTTAAAGCTGACAATTGTATATATCCTTTTAAATCTGGTAAGCCTATTCTACCTTCTTCCATTTGTCAAAATGATGTTTTAGGGCAACTCTAGGTCTTTTAGGGTACCATAAGCATTTCATTATTAACCCTTCAAATTGTTTTAAATATGATTTAGGTTGAGGTAGATAGCACGCTTGTATAAAACACAGAATTTTCGGGAATATAATCATTTTAATTATATATAGTCTTTCCTCCATGGGAAAAAATAGCTTATTCCATTTTTGCATTAGTTCTTTGATATTATCCAAAATCTCTTTATAGTTTAGTTGCACTGTTGTATCCATGTGCAATTTTAACTCCTTAGTATTTGATTGTATCATTTCTAGATATATATTTATGATATTTTTTATTTAATGCTTTTTGTTCATATTTATTAGTAACATATTGGTTTTATTGTTGACTGCTATATAGATCTTGCTATTGGCCCTGCAAATTGGATACTTAAGGAATACATTTTTGTTTTACCTGCGCACACTCACTTCTTTAGTGTCATGATTGCCCCCCTGCTCCACCCCCTCATGCAAATGGTGATGACTGTGCACTGTCCTTTGCACATTTCTTTGGGACTTTGGGTTACATACATGTTTAAGTTACAGAGTGGATTGCTAATGCTTGCTTGGTCACAACCTTCATTTAATGTACATGTCCATCCATCAACAACCCCTTTTCCCCATTTTTGCAAATGGGGTCGGGGTGCTTCTTCAGTAGTGACAATCATCTAGAGCCAAGGTTTACATCAGGGATGGCTAACGCTTCTGCGATATTTCATGCAAACCACACACATATTGCAGAATAAATGCTTTTTCTCATAGTTCATAATCAGTTTTGTATACATGTGCCTTTAAGATTTTAATTGGTGTAATGATGTCATTGGGAGAGAGAAAGTATATATTTCACTATTTTAACATGATTCCTTGTCTGAAGTAGGTCACGTATTGGCAGTGTGCGAAAGCGCTAACATTTATAAAGTTTGGATTTTGGATTATACCCTTGCCTTTGTTGTTTTTCCAGTTTGTCTTTGTTTTTTTGCTTTTTGAAGTTTTTTGGATATGGCAAGTGGTAGCTCCAATAATTCTTTACCTTTGTTTTCTCAAGAGAATTCTCTTTCTCCTACTGAGGTGAATACCATAGGAAATTTAACCATTGTGTTACAACAACTGACATCCAGAGTTGATGCTCTGTCAGCTAAAATGGATCAATTTAGTTCTCCCCATGTGGACAAATGTGAACTACAATAAACACCAATGAAGTTTCTCCTATTAGTTCTGGTTCCTTAAACATTTCATCTAATTCTTGGTCTGAGAATCGAAATGTAGCCCAAGAAGGAACCAGCACTCAAAGAACTGAAAATGGGAGGTGAGAATCCAACTAATATTAAACTGAATAATGTCTCTACACCTTCTTTATTGAATTGCCTTAATGAATCTGTTTTATTGACTACAGAAAATAATACCACGGGTTCCTATAATGGTGAAAGTAACAACTTCTTGGTGGATAACCTCAAGGTGCTTGATTTTAAACTGTTTAAATTTAAGAAATTACAACTTGAGGTATCCTATCTGAATGAATGTATTAGACTTTGTTTGCTTCCCAAGGGCCTCCGCCAATGGAAATATCCATCAGGTTTAATTCGCAACTCTCCCTTACACTTAGAACTATTGAAATTGTTTGACCAACAAGAGCTGTGATTATTTGAAGTTGCTGATTAAGTATTACAATGAAGAGATGGAACAGCTAAGAAATGAACTGATTCCTTTGGAGGAACGTATTAAGAACCATACTGATTTTCTACATATGACTTTTGTCATATTTTTGCCAGTATAGAAAACACACTGGCGGAATTAAAAGAAAATAAATGCAAAAAACTTGAAAGGGATAAGCGTGACTATGCTAATGGGTCAGCCTATCCCCTCCCCCCTGCCAACAACATCAATGCAGCTATTAGTACTATTGGGCTAGTCAATGAACCGGCTAGTGGATCCTTCCAATCAGAAGAGCCAACCTCTGACGACACCCTTTAGAGATGACTTTGAACCGTATACCAACCAAAATGGAGTTGGACGGAGTGAGAGACTCAATCAAAGTAACAGCAACCAAAATGAACAGGGTTTTCAAGATGCCCAACAAGGATTTCAGCATGCTTTGCAGAATGGTTGGACTTCGAAAATGCAAATTTATGGGATCTGCCAAGGAAGAACCATAAACGGTGTAGTTAACTACAACTTTTTCCGACGAGAACTTTGATATTCCAGATGTGCAACAGACTCATTCTCGACTACGGGTATGTACAAATGCAATGAAGGACTTTAAGATTTTTAACTACACAGAGTTTAATCCACCAAGTGAGCTAATTGGTTTATTCGCTAAAGGACTTTCGTTCAACCCTTCAAAGTGAGCTGACATTGCTGAAACTCTGCTTGACTTGAAACTTTTTGTACGTAAGTTAAACCCAAGTATTCTCTTTGGTAATCGCAACAACATTTTCAGGGTTTCTAGCATAATTAACCCTCCTCTACATAATGCTCTATCTACCTTTGAGAAATTATGTGAAACCAATTTTAGATCTTTGTTGAACAAACAGCATTGCTCCTATGTCAAACCGAACATCACACCCAGTGAATTCGAAGCATTGAACTTACTGTAATCACAGAATATACGAGACCTTAAACCTGACAAGGGAGGGAGCTTGATTTTTATTGATGAAACAGAATATAATAGACAGATTTTGCAGATTTTAAACGCTGAGACATATGCAAAGGTGTCTATCAACGAGTTTCATGGAGCACTAAGAAGAGTTTAGTTTCTCATTAATTAATTATTTATTGAGGGTAGAATTGATGTTGACTTGTGCAATTATCTCAATATGGTTTCTCCTGTGACCATGTTTGGACTACCTAAGATCCATAAGGATCTATAGAACTCTCCCTTTAGACCCATAGTTGAGGGTAGGAACGGCATGACATATGGATGTGCTAAAGTTGTAGATCAAAAACTGAAAAAGTATTTAGAGTCTGAAAACCAGATATGTCGGGACTCTTGGTATTTTTTGAATTCACTAAACAGAGTTGTGTTTGATGAAAACTACCATTTTCTTACCATTGATGTTAGAGACCTTTATTCAGTAATACCCCAGGTTTTAGGCACTGAATGGGTTAGAGAATTTTTACTTTATAAAAATGCATCTAGTGATGAGATAGACCTTATTGAATATTTGTTAGACATAGTTGTTAGTTAAAACTATCTCTTGTTTAATGGTGAATACCATCTCCAAAAAACTGGTGTTGCCATGGGCTCCCCATGTGGAGGGAGCTTTGCGAATTGTGTAATGGCATGATGGGAAAGGAACACTTTTGTTTGAATACCCACTTTTTCATAAGACACAGCTCTGATTTTATTAGAATTTATGTCAGCTTCGACTACTTTTTTAAGTTTTACTTCAGAGTTTAATACTGAGGCAATTTCCTATATGGATGTGTGTTTAAGGAAGGACATTATGGGAAAATGTTATTTAGCCAAGATCTTTCGTAAACCGACATACTCAAACTCTTTTTTACACTTTTGCAGAGTACTCCCACTATATGTAAAAAAGGGGATTGTTAAAGGACAAATAGTGAGGGCTGTGAGAATGGTTAGTTGGATATTGATTTTTTGCATGAATGTGAAACACTAAGAGATATATTCATCAAGAAAGAATATCCTATTACTTTGGTGCATGAATTTATTAGAGAAGTGGTACACAAGAGAAACTGTGGTTGGTGTAAACCCATATTAAGCAACATGAACCAAATAGACATGAGGGATGGGAATTCTCATACTGAACCTCCAGCATGTACCAGTAACGAACCAGAACCTTACTCTTTGAAGTTTATTACTACATTCTCTTTAGAATCTTACTTCTTAAAGGATATTTTAAATAATTTTTGGTTTATTTTGGGTGAAGACCAAGCAGTTTGGTTAAAATTACCCGATAAGTTAGGAATGTTTTTTAAAAAGGTTAGGAACTTAAAGAACATATTAGAACGTAAAACATTCACTACCCCCATAATGCTGGAATGTGGAAATGTGGGAGCTGTAATTTTTGTAAGTTTGTTTCTGAGACTAACTTTTTTTGTTTGAGCGACAAAAATTACAAAATTAAGGGTACATTTAATTGTAACACCCAAGGGGTTGCTTATGTTGCAAAGTGCCAAATGTGTCTAGGGTTTTATATTGGTAAAACAGAGAGGCACTTTAAACAGCGCATGTATGAACATCAATATAGCATTACCAAAAACAGAGAGTAATGCTTTAGCTAAACACGCGCTCATCAACCCGGGACACTATTTTCATTATTTTATCATTGAACAGGTTAAACAAACACCCCGAGGTGGGCCATGGCAAGTATCCCTTGAAGAAAAGGAACTTCACTGGCAGTTGAGACTCAATGCCTTTGCCTTTCCAGGTTTAAATGATTTGTGTTGTATTAAATGTGTTCTTAAAAAGAAATCTCTGGGGAGATAGTTCCCAAACAACACCATTGTATTATTTTAACTGAGATTTGTTACATTTGTATTTATATTACGCATATTTTATATTTTGTATACATGTGCCTTTAAGATTTTAATTGGTGTAATGATGTCATTGGGAGAGTAAGTATATATTTCACTATTTTAATATGATTCCTTGTCTGAAGAAGGTCACGTATTGGCAGTGTACGAAAGCGCTAACATTATATGAGAACTGGCATAGCACAGTAATCAGTTATATAACTGCATTGCTTTTTTATACAGGTTCCAGACTTAGCTTGGTAATAACGCAGATGCAAGATATCTCCAGGGTAAGGGGGTTGTTTGTCTGTGTCTTATGCTAACAGAATACAACCATTACATAATTAAGCAAACCTTGTGCAATTTGGCAGGCTTCATTTTTAATATTGGTATGTGCTAAGGCTGTTATTCTTTTATTTAAGTATTCAGTGTATGTACTATACTGTGCTTCTGAGCACACCTCTCAACCTCTTAGAGTAAGAAATCTGGACAAAGGCATAACTAAAGAGGGGACAAAGGCCCCAAAATAGGGACACTTTTTAAATATTGCTCTTACAAACTTAGAAAAATGTTCCCCTGAGGGATGTGAAGTCTGAAACTCAAATGTGTCATTGTTTTCTGACTTCACCCCTCAATGATTTTCCAGTGATTTGCCAGAAAATCACAATTTTATGAGAAACAAACTGTTTCAGGAATTAATGAAATTTGGCCTTCCTATAAGGACATTCAAGTTCATTTGTTTTAGGCCCTATGTCAACCGATAAAGAATGAATTTTACCACTTGATAAACATCTCTACATTATTTGAACAACTGAAGAATTTGTTCAACCAAATAAAATTACAACAATGTCTGTGTCTGAGATTATGCTCTAGAAAACACGGTAGACGAGTTACCTTAAGGAAAAGGTATGTCTTGTTACAAATGACATGACATACTTTCAGAAAGTTCACATTACCTGGCAATTGAATGAACTGGACATGCTCATAATATAAAATAACTGATAAAGGTAGAGCTTTAACTTCTTTTTCTAGGCATGTAAGGCATACTGGGTGCCACAATTCATCTTACTTGTACTCTTTGCATTGGTAATGTTTTCTCTTAGTTTTGTCTTTCTACCTAGGTCTTATCTATAGTAGCTATTGGTTAGTATCTGTTTATTTCACTGTTATAGTGTGAGCTGCACATGTTGCCAACAAGTGGCTATCCAGCTATTGGGAATGAAGTCTAAAAGAGTTTGAAAGGAATTTTTTGATATTCTGTACTTGTAGGCAGCCTTGGGAGAACACAACATCTATTCCTTCAGCAGATTATCAGCAGAAAGTTTACTGTCACACTCTTGGTTTGAACTTATTTTGCATACCCCTCTTTTTGGGTGGGGGTAATACCTTTTTTTGAAGCTGCAGGAAGATATGACATAACAAGCATACATTACAAATAGCCTACCTGTTTTGAACTATTACTGAGTATTGATGCTTTGTTGCAAAGGGATTTCATAGTAATGAAATTAATTGTTTTGGTGGATAAAATATTTTCTTATTGTGCGGCAGATGGTAAGGAGTTCCTGCATGTATTATCTTGTTACCGTCCACCTTGATTTGGATACGCCATGCTGCTTACTACAGATCTTATTACATTGTACTTCAGCAATGTAAGTACTTCACCAAGTGAATACCTACAAATTGCAGCTGATGCTCTGGCCTACCCAGTATCCATCTTGATTAACCGATCTCTGTCAGAAAGTTATGTTCCCACACTGTGGAAAGTATCACATATAATTCCCCTCCACAAAGGTGGACCCTCCACAGAACTAACCAATTACCGCCCCATAGATATTCTCTCTCCACTCTCCAAAATACTAGAGAGATGCATTAACTCTCAGGTCTCAGACCACCTCCTTACTAACAACCTCCTTTCCAATACTCAGCATGGTTTCCGACCAAACCATAGCACCACCACTTACTTACTCTCCTTTACTAACACTATCCTTCAGCATCTCTCCTCTGCTACTTTCCTAGACCTATCTAAAGCATTTGACATCGTCCCACACAAACAACTTATCTCTGTCCTCAGTAACCTATCCTTCTCACAATCAGTCACCAACTGGTTTCAGAGTTACCTGTCTGACCGCCAACAATCCGTTGTATGGCAGAATGACACATCTCCCCAACTACCTGTCTCCATAGGGGTTCCCCAAGGATCCATCCTTGGACTCCTACTCTTCTCTGTTTTCACTAATAATCTAGTCTCTGCCACCACACATGGCACACTCATACAATATGCAGATGACTTGACCATCATCTGCTCAGCCCAGTCCCTACCCAAACTGCAAAAAGTCACACAGGAAGCCTTTTCCTCTGTTGAAACTTGGTTATCCGATGCCCAATTTATACTCAACCCAAACAAAACTAAATTACTCATCTTCCAACCCACCAAACATATTCAAAACAACTCTCACTTTAACATCACAGCAAAAGAAAACACCACTATATACCCAACTGAACACACCAAATTGTTAGGAGTGGAAATAGACAATAAACTAAAATTTGACATTCACATATCCATGACCATAAAAAAGTCCACAAAAAAAATAGGAGCATTATACAGAAATAAGCAACTTCTCACCAAAGCAGCAAAGATTTCAATAGCAAATTCCCACCTTATCTCCACCCTACTTTATGCCTCTCCAATATATACCAACCTAAGGCAATGCAATCTAAACAAGCATGAGACCTGCTGCAACAAAATTGCCAAATTCGCCACAGGGGCATCCTACCGTAGTCACTACTGTCTCCCACTTGCTGAACTGGGCTGGCTTGACCTCCCTCACCTCCTTTAATGGTATCAACTCTCACTCGCCCCTAAACTAGTAAACCATCCACTAAATGTCCCATCCCTCCAGAATCTACTCCAACCCTATCGCACCACCAGACCACTAAGATCCAGCAACACAAATCACTTGCAGATCACGAAAGCCAATAACTCTGCTGGTGAAGCACTATTCTGTTGCACCATAGCCAAATTATGGAACTCCCTCCCACCCACAATTACCTCCATACCATCATGCACCCACTTCAAAACTTTACTAAAAGCGCACCTAAAAACATGCTGGCTATGCCCTTGCAACTCCCACTCTAATATCACCCACCCCATCCAACCACTACCTTTCTTTCCACTCCACTACCTACCTTGATTATAGCAAGCTCAGATGCTCATAAGCCTAGTACTTATACAGCAGGAACTTCTTATTTTAACATTTGTTAATGTCTGTTATGCACTTCACAGATAAAGATTCTAGTTGTCTAATGATGTACTATGTTCTTCATCTGTAAATATGTTGTAAGTAATTGCTATGTAAATTGTTAATCTCTATGTAATCCAATGTAACTACTGTCTGTTTATTTTAACTGTGGAGCTTTTCTCCCCGGGCCTCCGCTGAAAATGGACCTACGTCCAGTCGGACACTCTTGGTCAACAAATATAAATAAATAAATAAATAAAGATCTAAAATATGTAGCACACTAGCGCTAGAAGGAATTTAGTTAACATTTTGTGAAAAACTGTTATTCACCTTACGACATTATTTTTGTTTTCATGTGAAAGACCATTAGCTTATTTATTTATTTTTATTTTACATTTGTTGACCAGGCTAGTCTAACTGGATATATGTCCATTTTCAGTAAAGGCCCAGGGAGATAAGCTCCGAAGAAACAAACAAAATCACATATACAAAAATTAATGTATACAATGAACATTGCAGGTGCAGTACAGAGAATAATCAAAGAGGTCATTTGTTCATAACATAGTGCAAAATATACAGATACAATTAGTACAATAAAAAATGTAGTTGCAATACATCATAAAGAAAAAGATGGCAGCAGAATTATACAATATATTAGTATACAAGTAGTCATAAAGAAAAAGTAGGAGCTGAAATTATACAATATATTAGTAAAAGTAGTCTCCTTAATGAGATTCTGAAGATGTAAGTGATAGTATAGAAGGACAAGGTAAGTTGTTATTAAGAAAAGGAACTTGATTAATGAGAAGAGGAGGGTAGGTTGAACCAAGTAAGAAGAGCTAGATGATCAGTCAGGTTTAGTACAGGGGCACAACCAGTGTGTTCTGAGGAAAAATTTCAATTTGGTTTTAAAGAGTGATATAGAGGGAAGAGAGGAAAATTTGTTAGGAAGAAGTTTCCAGGATTTTCCAACAGTATTAGAGAAGAGAGAGTCCACAGCCCTGTTGTTTGATTTACAAATATTTACAAGAAGTTTATGTGATGATCGTAAGGTCTTTAGATTATTGTAGGGGGTAATGAGGGTAGATAGTATAGGGGTATTGGTAGGTTGGTAAAGGGTTTTATGGGCAATGGTCAGTTGGTGGAATTTAAGATGATTTTGTAATTCAAGCCATCCTAGCTGCTTTAGATAAAAACAGTGATGGGTTCTGAAAGGGTTACCTGTAGCAAATCTGGCTATGTTATTGTAGGAGTTTTCCATTTTATTAAGGTTGTTTTTAGAGAGATTAGTATACATGGGTGAAGCATAGAGGAGAGTAGAAATTAGATGGGTGTGAGCAATAGTTATTCTAGCTGCAGGAGAGAGGAAGGGTTTGATCCTGTAGAGAGAGTCTAGTTTTCTATTTACAGATTTTAGAGTATTGTTAATATGGGTGTCAAAGTTAAGATTGTTATCTATGGTGATATCTAGTAGTTTGGTAGTTGGATCTGGGGATATGAGAGTACCATTATTGGATGTTACTGTGAAGTCTATTGGGGGGACTTACAAGTAGGAGTAAAAAGGAGGAGTTTAGTTTTTGGGGGTTCAGAAGCAGACAGCGCTGTATAAGCCATTGTTCAACTGTGTTAAACACATTTTGGGTAAGGGAGTGAAGTTCAGATATAGATGTGGCTGAGCATATAAGTGTGGAATCATCTGCATATTGTATGCATGTAGCTTGGAGGATTGCTAGGTGAAGGTTGTTGATAAATATAGAAAACAGGAGAGGTTCTAATATGGACCTTTGAGGAACACCAATGTTAACAGACAGATGGGTAGATAGAATGTTATGCCAAAGTACAGCCTGTTGTCTGTTATCTAAGTAGGACTGGAACCATTTTATAGCTAGTGCATCTAGTGACAGGGATTTGAGGATATTTAGAAGTATCTGGTGATTTAACATATCAAATGCCTTAGAGAGATCTATAAACAGTGCAGAGGAAAGCATATTTAGGTTATGGTTTTTGTTAATACAGTCAGTAAAGGAAAGGAGGGCAGTAGTAGTGCTGTGGGAAGGTCTGAAACCATGTTGAAAGTTTGAAAGTAAGTTATTATGGATTAGGTGGTCTAGCAAACGTCTGTGGATGCATTTTTCCATGATCTTTGCGAAGGGAGAAAGTAGGGCTATGGGACGGTAATTGGAGAGTTCAGTAGAGTTCCCACCCTTGTGAAGGGGGATAATATGGGATACTTTCCAGATTTTAGGGATGTGTCCTTCACTGATGGGTCTATTGATGAGAATGGAAATGGGATAGGCAATGGATTTGGCTGCCTTTTGTAGATATTCAGCGGGTAGTTGGTCTGCTGAAGGAGTGCACGGTTTCAGTTTTTGGATAAGGGTAAGAATATATGTTGTTGGGACTGGTTGGAAGAGAAATAGAGGGGATGGGTTAGAGTTAGATATAGTTAAGTTCTGAGCAGATACCTGACTGGCAAGAGTTTGAATGGCCTCAGTGAAAAAGGTATTAAAGGCATTAGCAGTCTGCTTGGGATTCTCCTGGTCTTTGCCTTTTGGGTTTGGTGCGATGGATTGACCTGGGTGTAATAATTGATTAATACTCGCCCAGAACTTTTGTGGTTTATTATGGTGAGTTTGCTGGAATTGTAGGTAGTAGTTTCTTTTGTCAGACAGTATAGCTTTTTTAGTTTCATTTCTCAGCTGTCTGAAGTTGTATTGGTTTTCTCAGCTGTCTGAAGTTGTATTAGTATACTGGGTTTTTAGTTAAACGTGATTTATTCCAGTATTTATTTCTGAGATGGATTTTTTGCCTGGTTTCTTTTGAAAGCCATGGGGCAAATTTAGTTCTCATTCTAATAGAGCGGGTTGGTGCATGGTGGTCTAGTATGGCTAGGAAGTTAGAATTAAAGTAAGTAACAGCTTCCTCCAGTGTGAGGTATTTTAAGGGAGACCAGTTGCATGCTCTACGTTCTCTCCGGAAGAGATCGGGGTTGAAGTTTTTCTTGGTTCTAATTGTCCTAGATATGGTTGGATTAGGTAGATTGGATTTAAGCCTGATGATGTAGGTTAGTGAGTGGTCACTTACATCATCAGGGAGGGTTCCAGCTTCATATGTCTGGGTATGATTATTTATGAGAATCCAATCTAAGGTACTTTCTTTCTTATTAGGCTTGTTTATCCTGGTAGGGGAAGTAATGGTTTGAGAAAAACCAAAAAGGTTACTACGGCTGGTAGGGTGGCTACTGCTACAACACTTCCAATCAATGTTAAAATCACCTAGGATTATGGTTTCTTAGGGTACATTTTGGGATAACCAAGAAAGGATATTTTCTATGGTGGCAATGCTATTATCAGGAGGAAGATAGCTACAGATAATATAGATGGATTTGAATGTGTTAAGTTGAAGCTTGGTAATAGGAATTTCAGCGTTGGAGTCTTGAGGTGGTTTATAGTTGTAAGTAGTAATCTGTAACCCAGATTTAAACAGGAAAGCTACACCACCACCCTTTTTGGTTGCACAGTCAAGTCACAAAATATTATAACCATGTGGGATTACTTCATTGTCTTTAGTTACAGGTTTTAACCAAGTTTCTGCTAAACAAAGAATGTCAAAGGAGTAGACTTCCAAGAGAGCATGGAGTTGTGCAACTTTGTTATTAATGCTGCGCATGTTGAGGTGAGCTAATAAGAGTGAGTTAGGTGGTTTGGTAAGGGAATGGATAGTAAAGGGGTTGGGGTTGAGGAGTTGAGTGGTAGTAGCAGTTGTTGGGCCTGGGCTTGGGCAAATGTCTCCATCTTTTAAAGAGAAGATTAGTGTTTGAAGTCTAGGATTTGGGAATTTACTATATAAAGGTAGAGATTTTCTGGGATTGGGAGAGTCATATCTAATGTGGGCTATCCTATGGTATTTTGCTAGTAGATAGCTGGGTGTAGATGTTATGTTAACATGGTTAGTGAAAATAGGTAGATAAAGAGAAGTAGATAGCTTATTGAGGTTGAGAAGGTGTGGATATAATGGGTGTTCATAGGAGGTAAGCAGGTAAGCTGAAGTTAGAGGTGGTAAGTATGAGTAACCTCTGTAAGAGGACTGGGGTGGGTAGCTTATACATCTGAAATGATAAGTTGTTAGGTTGCTGTTATAAGCTTGGAGGTATACTAGATGTGGAAAGCAATAGGTGGAGGGTGTGGTGGGAGAGATAGGGAGTGGTAAGTTAAAGTAGGGAATTGGTGTTAAGTAGCCAATGGTGAAGGGTTTGTGATTGGTGAAAGATGGAAGGGGTGTGGTTAGATGGTATAAGAGTAGGACCCCTGAGGGTAGGATTTGGGGGTAGGGTAGGGGAGCAGAGGGAGCCTGCAGGGTGAACGGACAGGGTAGAGAGAAGTGAAGGAGAAGCTAGAGAAGAAACCATCAGCAATGCTAGTAACTGAAGGAAAGGTAGGCAGGTCAGGAGTGGGAAAGATCAGAGATAAAACAGAAGTCTACGAGAAAAAAAAGGTGGGTGTAGACAGTTAAATTAAAGGGTAAGTCAGAAAATAAGAGCAGGTCTAGGACTTAAGAGATGTAGTGTAATTACAGAAGAAATACAGAGGGATATGCAGGAGATAAAGGATGGGATAAGGGTGCCAACCTAGTGGGCAGATCTAGTATTGCAGGTAAGTATGTAAGGGAACTGGCTGGTTTAGAACTAGGGAAGGAGTGATACCTAGTAAAGGGGGTTATTATAAAGTAGAAGAGGTTTGTTGGATACAGGGTAGATAGGAGGGGGGTAAAGGCTGCTGGCTGTTCAGGCTAATAGTGTACTTTAGAACCTCTGAAGCAATAGTAGACGGTAGTCAGCTTTACAAGCAGGACTTAGGCAACCACATACTTTCTTGCTTCCTTGAGAGAGGGTGCAGGGAAAATAAGGCTGTTAGATGAGACTGCAGGTATTTCAATAGGGTCCTTTGTCACCAGGTAGGTAGGTTCTTAGAGACTATACCTGGAACAGCACAATGGGGAGCAGGGTACTTTAGAGAGAAAGAGGACAAACACGGAGGAGAGAAAAAAAGAGTTTGCATATAGCAGGTAGTTATGACAATTAAACAAACAAAAAAGCTTTACATGAAGACACAATTAATAAAGTAGCTTATATTCATGCCCTTATTTTTGAAAGAAGCTATTGGAATCACTTTTAAGCTAGTAGTACTGTGATATTATAAAGTAGTCTAAACTATCATTTAGAGGAACTCTGAATCAAGTTTACTGAAACTGCGAGCAAGCAAAAACAAAAACATAAGCTTCTAATATCCAAATATAAACTATACCAGCAAAAATAAAAAAATAACTGGAAAGCTACCTTAGAGAGAAATTACTGTACTACTCTATGCAGGGACCGTGAGTTTACAGTGTGGAATACAACACTATAAAAAGGAAAAATAATACTATCACTTACTAGAGATGCTACACCTGGAGGGCTTTCAGCTGCAATTAGAGCAAATATGGCACCCAGGGTTTTTAAAACCTTTGATGTGTTGTACCTGAGCAATCACTTGGAGGGTGGGGGAAGGGAGGGAAACCTTCAATTAAAATTTAAAGTAACAGAGGAGAATCCAAGGGACTCTGCTAAACCTAGCTAATTATCAAGGACAGCCAAAGAAATAAGGTACACATACATCCTTGTTCAAGGACTGGAAGGTTTCTCCAAAAAAAAACTATGTGTAGGAATACACCACAGGTGGAAATTGTATGCGGCTTACTAGTCTGCAATGGCAGATTTTATTCTCTTTTATATTTGCATTCCCTTTTGCTCATTGTTTGCTGCACACAATGTAGCTAAAGATAAAAGCAGCTGGAGACTTTGCACCTCTGTTTGGTGTTTAGTGAAGAACGAGGAGGAGGGACTGAAGGCTATGACTATTGAGAGGGGATACATATCTTCACATATAACAAATTATTAACAGTGAAATGGAATGAACGGGGTGGTGGTGGGCTAAGAGAAAGAAGGTTTGCAGCTATTGCCCCTGGGGTATGCACTCTAGCTGACTGTAACAGATTTTAACAAGGCATAACAGTAGTTACAAAAGCTGGCACCTACACTACTCAAGCGGCATCAACAAGGTTCCTGGAGTTAAACCAGGGGCTGCAGTCTATTTTTGGATGATTGCTGGTTAGAGTTTTCTTTTCTTTTAGCTGGTGGATCTAGTATCTGTCTGCTTGGGATGACATGGTCAACAGACCACGATGCTTTGCCACAGATGGCCTGCACCTGTCGCCCCTGGGATTCTGAATACTGGCTAAAGCTCATGCTGCTCTTATAGTGCCTTTATTAGGCAGGGTTCAAATAACAAATTCACCACCATAGCAGGAATAGGCAAGCAAAAACTGAGGCTAATGCTACTCAATGCTAGAAATCTAAATCTCAAAATGCACTCACTCGAGGCTCTCCTTAAAATGGAGAACATCGATATCTGTGCAGTGACTGAGACCTGGTTCAAGGCTCCAGAGAGCACCCCTGCACTACCAGGCTATAACTCATACCACACTTTTCAGCCATGTAACATGGACCAAAACACCAAAGCCGGAGGTGTGTCCATACTCATTAAGGATATCCACACCTCCAGGCTAGTTACTCAGCATAATTCATCCGGGGTTATCCAAGTGCAACTAACTCTGGGCAAAACTGCAATCCAAATTGTAGCTTGCTACAGATCCCCCACCATGCCCCAGGATTCCCATTCCTCTTTTCTTGATGTACTGAAAAATATTAGGGTTCAACTAAACACCCTAATAATGGGTGACTTCAACTACCCCACCATTAACTGGAAAAACTACTCGTGTACCAACTCCTTAGCTCAACGCTTTCTGGAATTCATAAACTCCAATGCCCTAGATCAACTTATCCACACCCCCACCAGAGGCAACAATATCCTAGACCTAGTCATTACCAACATGAGTGACCGATGTTCCACACCTGAAGTCAACTCCTCATTGGTCCGATCCGACCATAAGCTAATCACCCTTGATATCCACATCCCTCCCCCACCCCCCATTAAGGAAACCACAGTAAAACATTTCTCCAAAGCCAACTTCATGCTTCTTAAGACAGAAGTGGTGAACTTCATGACACCCATGCAGATGAACAATACAGTTACAATTGCTGAATCCTACACAAAAGCACTCTATAAGCACTTAAACAATTGCATGGATTGTGGCTATCCCAAACAGAACCAAGACGCTATCCTCCAAAAAAAGGAAGCCAATCTGGTGGTCCCCTGCCATAAACAAACTGTTCAACAGAAGGAAGAAACTGTTGCAAAAGAGAGTAAAATCCCATGAATGGAGGAGCTCCCTGGTCAGGCTCAGTAAGAAGCTGAGATCCCTTATAAAATCCTCCAAAGCTAACTACGAAAACAAAATCGCCACTAATTCCAAGGACAATGGCAAAGCATTCTATAGCTATGTCAAGAATCTTGATGGCAACACTCAGATCTGCGCTGAGTTACAGCACAAAGGCACGAAATTTACAGAACCAACTGATATTGCCAACATCCTTGCAGATAGGTTCAGTGCCAACTTTACCCACCTCTCACCCCCTAAAGGCCCCATATCTATACAGGAAGAATGCAGAGTCCCTGTAATCACAACTACGCAGGTAAAAGTTGCACTCTCTAAAGCCAAAAACACAGCCTCCATGGGGCTGGACAACATCCCAGGCTGCATTTTACATGAACTTCAGAATGACTGGCTCCCCACTTAAGCACCATGTTCAATAATAGCCTCGCATCAGGCTTTGTGCCCACTGAGTGGCGCACAGCAACAGTTAGCCCACTCCACAAAGAGGGAGCCACCACTGATCCCAGCAACTATCGGCTTATTAGCCTGAAGAGCCTGGTCTCCAAGGCCATGGAACATATCAACATGGAACTCATAAACAAAAACATTGGTAACCTCCAAACTCTGGATCCCACTCAGTTCCGATTTATGAAAGGCAGAGCATGCCTCCAGAACCTGATTGACTTCTTTGAGGCAGTCACCAAAGCTGTAGATGAGGGTAAGGTGGTTCACACAGCCTATCTTGACCTCGCTAAAGCTTTTGACACCATCTCCCATTCTGGAATTATAGCTAAACTCAATAAACTAGGTATAAATCCCTACATCACAAGATGGGTTGCCAACTGGCTCACTGACAGAACCCACACTGTAAAAGTTGCAGACTCCAAATCTGACCTCAAAGCAGTGACAAGTGGAGTACCACAGGCTCCGTCCTGGGACCTCTTCTGTTTGGTATCTACTTCTCTGAAGTACAGCCTAACACAGAAGGCCTCTGGCTAACGAAGTTCGCAGATGACTGCAAACTAAGAGCCATAGTCAAGTCCCCAAATGATGTGGACATCCTACAGAAGGGCCTCACTGAGAGATGCCTGGTGTCAGAGCCATGGCCTCAAGCTCAGTGCCAAAAAGGGCAGTGTCATCCCCTTTGGTAAAAAAACTCTGTACCCATGAACTACCACATAGGCAGCAATCTACTTATCACCAAATGCATGATAAGAGACCTTGGAACCCAGGTGGACAGTAGTCTCTCCTTTGATAATCACATCACCACAGTAGTCAGGAAGTCCTTCTACGTGGCACACTTCATCATAAAAGGATTCTCATCCAGGAAAAAAGAGGTCATTGTTCCCCTCAACTCGACACTTATTAGACTCATTATAGAGTACAACGCCCCTTTTGGAATGTACCCCACAAGAAATCTGCAGCAGCTGTAAAGGCCACAGATGTACCTCACAAAGAGGATTACTGGCCTCAAACAAATGCCCTACACTGACAGCCTCAAAAAAACTCCAGTTTTACTCCATAGCATATCGCATACTCCAAGGTGATCTCTGCCTAACCTGTAAAGCTATGCCAAACCCAGAGCTGGTGGACATGCTACACCTAAAGAAATCCCAATCCCTCCAAGCTACATACTCTAGGGACCTAAACCTTGTCACCACAATAAACAGGACATGCTGAAGGGACAGATTCCTGTCCCAGGGACTTCCCATACTCTGGAACAGGCTACCCATCTATGTCAAGCAAAGTTCTTCATTAGCACTCTTCAAGAAAAATCTTAATGAGTGGATGGGAAATAGGAAATACACCTCAGGGATCAGTTATTTGTCTCTGCTCAACAGCGGCACAGGAAAATAACTTTCTTGGGTGGAGTAACCAGGGAACCTTGTTGGCTAGGCTTACGTAGGCCCTTGGGCTGATAGCCTAGTACCTACATATGAACCTAGGAGAGGATTCCTTGCTCACACAAGTGGGGGGGAGGACCCAAAGAGATCAGGTCTTCAGTGGCTCTAAAAGTTGCAAAGAAGAGAAAAGGAAAGAATGTAAGATTAAAAGCAATAAAATAAGGACATCAAAATAAACACAACCATCATAAATATTGTACAGAAAGATGAGCAAGTGAACATAGCCTATTAGAAGTCATCAAGAGAAATACATTCAGACTCTGCAACCAGTCTTATTCAGCAGCATTTAGTATAAGTAATTAGAATATCCTATTACCAGACAATATTGCAACTATGTAGCAGTTTCACCAGTTTACCATAAATATCATTCTGCACTTTACAATGTATGTTTAACTTACAGAAACAGAATATACAGTAGCAGAAGTGTAACTAGTTGGAATATACTATTACCAGACAATAAGGCAACAATGTAGCAGTTTCACCAGTTTACTATACATTCAAACGAATACGCCAGCAAAGCAACACCAGAAAAGACAAAATGAGTTGCTGGAGTATAACGGATGCACAATAAATGATAACCGGTGATAAATGCAACTCTCTTATTCGACCATATAAACACAATCAAAAAACATTAAGCGCTTTCATCCACTAATGTGGACTTCATCAGAATGCCATTACTAATGGCTAAAATCAGTTTAAATTACTTTGTTGGCACCAACTCCGCCTCCCTGGGAATGCCTTCCTAAAGCAACATAGTTGCATACATAAGATACTATAAAATGTAAATAATTAAAAAACAACAACATTAATACATTACTAACAGTAAGAATGTTTGAGTTTGTGTTAGTAATGTATTAATGTTGTTGTTTTTTTAATTATTTACATTTTACAGTATCTTATGTACGCAACTATGTTACTTTAAGAAGGCATTCCCAGGGAGGCGGAGTTGGCACAAAAAAGTAATTTAAACTGATATTAGCCATTACTAATGGCATTCTGATGAAGTCCACATTAGTGGATGAAAGCGCTTAATGTTTTTTGATTGTGTTTATATGGATAAAGGAGTTGCATTTATCGCCGGTTATCATTTATTGTGCATCCGTTATACTCCAGCAGCTCATTTTGTCTTTTCTGGTGTTGCTTTGCTGGCGTATTCTTTTGAATTCTGTGTTATGGATGTAACTAATGATATACCTAAAGGTGGAAATGACCGAGAGAATATGCAAAAATTACAAATGGATATTAGTTCCTTGAGAGAGGAAATATCGAGACTTTGGAACATCATTACTCGTGGGGGTATGTCACCTAAACAGAAACTTAATACAGCACCAGTTTGTGGTGCTGATATTAGTAGCACGGACATTGATTTACCGAATGGTCAAAGAACTGGCCAAAATAGTATAAATGAAAGACAATCTGTGGAAGCCATCAGCAGGGATGAGCGTTTTTATACCAGTCATGCTGCTTATAAAGACTACATGTTTGATTTTTCCTTATTTAAAACTTCGGATGACAATGTACGTACTGGCACTAGACCTAAACGCCCTATGGAGCAGAGAAAATACACAGCGGTTACCAACAAGGTAACTAACATTCCCAAAGGTACTATTCCTAACAGTTCTAGCCCTAAATCTAAGGGTATTACACCTACTAGTATTGGTAATGACATTGATCAACTTGACTGTTTTTTAGCAAAGAATTTTGACTTCAACAATGAACAACCATTTATGGCTCGGTCTAAAGTGAGCCCTTTATTGTCTAAAGGGACATTAAAAGACTATATTTACACTTTGGGTAAAAATTTATTAGCGGTTAAAGGTTTAAAAATTGACAATGCATATTTAAATAAATGTATAGAACTGAAAATTGTACCCATGGGACTACGTTTTTTTAAAGTCCCTATGGGTATTGATATGGATGAAAAAAATGTACAGGATTTTAACAATTTATTTGACAGTTTTGGCATGGATTTTATGAAAATGTTGATTACAAAAAATGATGAGAAATTGAGTAAATTACTGTGTGAGGTAGAGAATTTGAATAATATTATAGTTAATGATTTGTGCTTTCCGCAATTGAAAGATTTATATAATAAACAGTTCTCTTACGCTGATAAGTGAGCTCATAACATATACACTAAGAAAGACAAAAAAATGCAGAGAGATTCTGCGCAGTATAAGAACAATAAAGCTTATATATGGAAGAAATATAATAATAACCAACAGACATATGAATTTAAACAGACAAATAGCAATGACAGATATGACACATTAGATAAATATGATCGAGGCAATAGATTATATGATGAAAATTATGATAATGGAGGAAATTTTCACAGGGAGAGACAATATGTAACAAATCGTACACAGAGAAAAGGTTGGAAATGGAGGAAGCAGAGGGACAGTTGGTATTAGAACATGCATATAATAATATGACAAATGGGACTAGAATAGATTCATTTACACATTGTGAATCCCTTGAAGTATCAAATACTGTTAATGGCATTATCAATTGCCATAATAATTTTAATATTTATAATTATACTAACTTAGAGCTACAATTGGAACATTTTTCATTACTTGCAAAAGGGAGCAAATTTGTGCCTAGACCTTGTTTTAAATTGATTGATACTATTGTCAATATTAAATTATTTGCATGGAAATTAAATTTAGCCATGTGTTTTAAGAATAAAGCTGGATATAAGAAAGCTGATATTAAGAAAAAGAGTAGTTATATACCTCCCACACATCCAAGCATAGCATGCTTTGAGAAAGCAGTGATTAATGAGGTATATAGTATTAATAATAAATTAATTAAAAAGAAGGTTTCTGACTATTTGAGTAGTGGGGAAAGGAAATTACTGGAAGAGTTAACAACCAATAATGACATTAGAGTCATGAAACCTGACAAGGGGGGAGGAGCCGTACTATATTACACCTTGGATTATATTAATGAAATTTATAAGATTTTACATGAATCAGGAAACTATGAAACAGTATCTATTAACGAAATTAACATTGGTTACAAGCATATAGACTTATGTATTGATGAATTATTGCTTGATCAAAGAATAACTAAGGACACATATGATTTTATGAAGGTGGAATACCCTACTTTAGCTACTATAGTAGGGATACCAAAGATATATAAAAATATTGAACATCCACCCTTTTGCCCCATAGTTTCGGGAAGTCGCTCCAAAGTTTACCCCCTAGGTGTAGTCATTGACAAATGGCTTAAACCTGTTTATAATAGGATCACACATCTGGTTAAAGACTCTTGGTAATTTTTGTCCAAGTTAACCAGGACATATGGTCAGAGGACATCGTGTTTATTACTATAGACGTGTTGGATCTTTTTTCCAGTATACCTAAGGAGGTCGGATTAGAATACTTCTGTAATAGTTTGTCTAAGTTTTCAGGCTTGGATTGGGATAAAATTCTAGTTATTATGGAGCTCATGTCACTTGTACTTGATCATAACTATATACAGTTCGAGGGGGAGAATTTCAAACAAATAAGAGGCGTAGCTATGGGAGCAGCATGCGCTCCCATATACGCAAATTTAGTTATGTTAGAATGGGAAACCACCCATTTATTTACTAGTGAACATTATAAAAATATTGTTTATTATTCTCGATATTTGGACAATATGTTTGTTGTTTGGAGAAGGGATAAGCAAAGTATTGACTGTTTTATGAAATATTTAAATCAATCCAGTAATTTCTTAAAATTTACTTTTACGAATAATTATGATGGTATTGCATATCTGGACTTGTACATTTCTAAGACTAAAATGGGTTTTAAATCTAATATATATATAGGAAAAAAACTTTTTCAAACAGCTATTTAGAGTATAATAGCTGCCATCCGCATACTATGTTGAGGAGCATTTGTAAAGGTCAATGTATCCGAGCAGCGCGTATGACTTCTGAATATTTAGACGTACTAAGAGAGATGCAATACATACAAGAATTATTTATAAATCGAGGATACCAAAAGTTATGCTGAATAACATCTCTGCATATGTTATCAAAGAATGGGGTAACAAATTTCCCCCATTATTAGGTAGAAAATTTAAGAAGAAAGAAGTTATAAATGACAACAATTATGCAAGAGCTTGCATATTGGAATATTCTCCACATGTTGAATTTATTAAAAATATTATAAAACATAATTAGAATATATTGTTAGTTGATGAAGAAGTAAGTGATTTTATTGGGACCTCCCCAGTATTTGTATATAGGACTGGAATGAATATAAAAAGAAATTAGAACACTCTACCTGTAAAACTCGTGACATTAAAAGTTTTGGTAGTACTAACAAATGTGGCTCATGTAAACAGTGTCACACTATACTGGAAACAGATTACCTTATTTTAGATAATATTAACAGGACAACCATTACATTTTTAAGGAGTAATTGTAACACAAAGAATATTATACATATTTAGCAAAATGCAGTTCTTGTTCGGGATTTTATCTAGGGAAAACCGAATGTTGTTTTAAGAAATGCATTTATGATCACTTGTATTCTATTAAGAACAAGGATATGAATAATGCGCTAAGTAAACATATATTTGAATAGGGTATGGAGCACACCTTTAAATTTGATATTATTGATCAAGTGAAGATAGATTCTAAGAGAGGGGATTTTAAGACCCTACTGAGCAAAAAGGAGGTTTTATGGCAGATATATACAGATGCTGTTAGGAAACCAGGTCTCAATGACTTTAGTACGATAAAACCCATTTTAGAAACACAATAACATTACTTTTGCATTTTCATTTCTTGGTGTTTAAGTATGCATTATGTGATTATATATTATTATATTTATTATTGTAGTATAGTACCATATAGTCATTTCTGTACATTTTATGAATATTTTATATTTGTCCATGCCCAGCTTGTTATTTTAAAATTGATTTGACAATCGATTTTAGACGATTAAAATTTATGCATTTGTTTTTACACAAATTCAATTATTAATATACAGACAAGATGACAGTAAGAATATTTGAGTTTGTGTTAGTAATGTATTAATGTTGTTTTTTAATTATTTACATTTTATAGTATCTTATGTACGCAACTATGTTGCTTTAAGATGGCATTCCCAGGGAGGCGGAGTTGGCACCAAAAAAGTAATTTAAACTGATATTAGCCATTAGTAATGGCATTCTGATGAAGTCCACATTAGTGGATGAAAGCGCTTAATGTTTTTTGATTGTGTTTATATGGTCGAATAAAGGAGTTGCATTTATCACCGGTTATCATTTATTGTGCATCCGTTATACTCCAGCAACTCATTTTGTCTTTTCTGGAGTTTACCATACATATCATTCAGCACTTAAAAAGAAAGAGTATTTCTACCTTAGCACTATCATTTAGAGGAACTCTGAATCAAGTTTACTGAAATTGGGAGCAAGCAAAAACATAAGCTTCTAATATCCAAATATAAACTATACCAGCAAAAATAAAAAATAACATGAAAGCTACCTTAGAGAGAAATTGCTGTACTACTCTATGCAGGGACAGTGAGTTTACAGTGTGGAAGACAACACTGAAAAAAAGAAAAATAATACTATCACTTACTAGAGATGCTACACATGGAGGGCTTTCAGCTGCAAATGTGGCATCCAGGGGGTTTTAAAATCTTTGGTGTGTTGTATCTGAGCAATCACTTGGAGGGTGGTGGAAGGGAGGGAAACCTTCAATTGGAATTTAAAGTAGCAGGGGAGAATTCAAGGGACTCCGCTAAACCTAGCTAATTATCAAGGACAGCCAAGGAAATAAGGTAAACATACAGGCACCCTTGTTCAAGGACTGGAAGGTTTCTCCAAGAAAAACTGTGTGTAGGAATACACCACAGGTGGTAGTTGTATGCTGCTTACTAGTCTGCAATGGCAGATTTTATTCTCTTTTATATTTGTATTCCCCTTTGCTCATTGTTTTCTGCACACAATGCAGCTAAAGATAAAAGCAGCTGGAGACTTTGCACCTCTGTTTGGTGTTTAGTGAAGAACAAGTATTGAGGAGGAGGGACTGAAGACTATGACTCTTGAGAGGGCATAAATACCTTCACATATAACAAATTATCAACAGTGAAACAGAATGAAAGGGGTGGGGGTGGGCTAAGAGGAAGAAGGTTTGCAGCTATTGCCCCTGGGGTATGCACTCTAGCTGACTGTAACAGATTTTAACAAGGCATAACAGTAGTTACAAAAGCTGGCACCTACACTACACAAGTGGCAACAACAAGGTTCCTGGAGTTAAACCAGGGCTGCAGTCTATTTTTGGATGATTGCTGGTTAGAGTTTTTTCTGCTTTTAGCTGGAGTGAGAGGATTCCTTGCTCACACAAGTGGGGGGGGGGCAAAGCGATTAGGTCCTCAGTGGCTACTACACAAGCAGCAACAACAAGGCTCCTGGAGTTAAATCAGGGGCTGCAGTCTATTTTTGGATGATTGTTGGTTAGAGTTTTTTGCTTTTAGCTGCAGTGAGAGGATTCCTTGGTCACACAAGTGCCTAACAGTTGCTTGGCATTTGAAATCAGATTTAGGAGGCACTCCTCTCAAAACCTTATCCCTGTTGCCAGTATCATATCATATCATATCATACAGGCTACAGAGGCTCAATAAACACTTTTGTCAGATTTCTTACAAATTTGCAAGTATAATGAGAGTGTGAACACATACTGAAGGGATCTCAATCTGTTTTGCAGCACCAATAGAACATGCTGGAGGGATAGGTATGTATCTCAGAGAATTCCTCTTCTATGGAACTGTCATCCACACTACATAAAGCAAATCAGTTTGCTTACTCCGTTTAAATGTAATTTGAGCAGATGCATGGAAAACTGCAACTTTAACCTTGGTTTAGCACCCGTGATTTAAATGGATAGGGACAACAAGTAAATGTCCCAACACATCCTTGTTCTGCCTGCCTGTGGGTTATTCATATAAAATATAAGTGGTAGAAACTACCATGGGAATGTAAGGCTATGCTTCTTAACATCCTCACAGCTCAATAGCCTAATGTTTACCTATGAGTCTATGAACGCATATTGTTTAATTAGCTACTCCTGGTGAACTTTTTTCTTTTAATGGTGACTGGATGATGGATAACAATAATGATGCAGCAGAAGAGAACTAAGACTGACCTTTACTGCGGTGCTTCCCATTTTCTAGTCTGGTCTTGTTCCAGATAACTTCATTTGCAGAAAGAGAAAAGAACACCCTATCAATTTAATGGACCATTTTGCATTTCCCTGTCCTTAGTTTATTAAAGCCATCAGTCTGCTGTCAGTACAGAAGCCCTGGAATATCAGCAGTGTCTTATGATGATAAAATGTTAGCAGAAACTGCCTATAAAGTGTTATGCTGATACTGTCTTTGGAATCTATAACCACTACTGTTGATCATACAGCTTGTAATTAAATCAGAATACACTGCATCCATAAACACACATGTTTAGGTTGCTGGCATTTTACCATGCTCATGCTTAGTTTATGACAAGTGTTGTGTTTTGTTTTTGGGTTGTGACAGTCAAAACAGTAAAAAAGTGAGCTTTATTTATTACACAGTTTTCCTGTTCTCTGAGTTGTGTGATATTATAATTAGTACAGGCATATACTACCAACAAAACATATGCAACATCATCAATGATCTTCTTCTTCTTTCGGATTTTCCCAGTTAGGGGTCGCCACAGCTTCATCAATGATATAAAGTTTTAATAAAGAAGCAAAAAATCTAGTCAGTGAATACATTTCCTGTATGTAACAAGACATACAGTGACAATACTGGTTAAAAATCTGCCTCTGCAGAAGTATGGAAAAGGTAAATGTTAGGTAGATTTTAGAATACCCTGGCTGTAAAAACATACATCTACAGAATCTATTGAAATATGTTCCACTACAACATGAACAAAATGTATAGATAAAGATAAGGCTAAAGAATGTGGAGTTTGCTTTGTGATTGTAGAGACATGAGTTGTCAGAATATTGTACTCCACTCCATATCTAGCTACCTGAAAGAATTGATAAGATTGTAGTATATTGAAATTAACTGGAAACAATTGAAATGAGACTGAAATGAAAGTCTTTATCTGGTAATTACCCAAGCTCATACTGAACAGGTGCGAGTCTTTCCTTTATGGGCCAAGTCTTTTCTACTTTTCGGAATGAATTCTGCAAACACTGTAGTTTATTTAAAAAGGCTTTACTAGATGTTCACAATATCTGAATACCATTTTGATTAACAGTGATGATAAACAATAACACTCTGGAGAAATGCTGAGATGCTGGTTAGTAATAACAGTGCTGCTAAATATATTAAAAGTTTCTCCTGAATGATGTAAACTGAAACAGTCTTTGTTTGACCTGCCTTCTGTACTCAGGCTTGAGTGTCTGTATTGTAACTTCCTTTCTGAAATGCTAGATATTTAATCTTTTCTGTATGTCAGGTCAAACTAACTAACTGACTTCCCTAACTGTATCTGAAGTATATTTTAATAATACCAAAACTTTGTAATGCTTTACACGCCTCTCTAGCCTTAGTTACCTTGGTTTCCAAGCCTGGAGAAAAAACATTCTGTAAAAAGAACATTCTGTAGCCTTCCCTTGCAAACTGTTATCTCTCATGCTTAACCAGCAAGGTTATTCTTTCTTTCTGCTTAACTGTCTTTTCTAAAATGTATGCATAAATAAAACACAATTCTGACACTACATTTCTAGGCCTGCTTTACTCTTTAGTCTGCCTAATGCTTAATAACTACTTTAAAATGGAAGTATCTACTCTAACACCACCTATTAGGTGAACTAACCATCTCTTCGACAGAACTAAATTCTCCATCACCTCTACTAGAATTTTTTCCTACAATGTTCTGTGATGTAACCCCACTTCTTTAATACTTTGCAGAATAATCCTAGATCTGTTTTGCAGATCACATCCCCTCCCTTGGCAAGAAAGATAAGCTGGTAACACTAAATGGCATGAACATGATGAAAATGTAAAAGGACCCTTGGATGGCCAATGTTCTTATTACAGACCATATTATTAACTTAAAAGAAAAAATGGGTTTGGTTAAGATTTCTCCTAAAAATGTACATGAAGAAATGAAAAAGTGGGAGATAGAAAAAAAGGTATAAGTCAAGAGGAAAGAAACAAAGGAAGGGAGTTCAGAATGAAAGATATCATCTCGTATGTTAATTTGCATTCTGCCATTTGAAGAAGCCTTCTTGTGACTGTCAGTTCACAGAAGGTTAAAGTAATTAATTTGCTTCAGAAAGTACAGCAGACAGTGTGGGGGGATATTAAGGGAAAAGAGAGAAATAAAGAGAAAGATAGAATTAATTTGGCTCAAAAGGGCTCAAAGTGCATGCTGTAGTAAGGATAACCACTAAGGAAAGGCTGCACTTTCAGCCTACATAGAAAATATATTAAGGACGTTTGATGTTAGCCTACCCATTTGGTACAAGCAGAGAAAATAAACTTAATAAGTAGGTTAATCAGGATATCCCTGCAACCATAATGATATTCAGAAGAAGGAGTCCTCAGGTACTGTCTATGAAGGACAGTGTGCACAGAGTTCTGAAAGAAAAAGAAGACGAGAAGATGACTTAAAAACTTAGATAATTCCTGAACTGTGTATTTATCAGAGTATTTAGATGACAGATGGATATCTTTTGAAAGACAACCTACTTATATGATCAGATGTGTAGAAAGGCTGGGATTTATATTCCTTGCTCTTATTAATATAGTTATATAGAACTTAAGAACCATCAAAAATACTTAGTTGGAGATATACAGACTGAGCTTATACCTTTATCTGTAAAAAGAAACATCAGACAGGGAAAGACCTGGACTTGGTGATAATTCTGTTCCTTATGTTGATTTTTATTTATTTGTCCCTGTTGGCCATTATAGCTGGTAGATTGATTTGGAGCAAGTTCATAGGTTCAAAGATGTTTACTAGACTAATGACCACAAGGGCTTTTTTAATCCTAACCATACATTCGAAATCTCTGACAAGTTTTGATACCCTTGATAAGTGTAAGCATGGGCCTGGGAGATGAACCATTTACAGGTTACCTGTTTGCATTAGAGACATAAGTGCCAAACCAGGGATGAACTTCTAGTTTCCCATTGAATTATCCAAGTTGGACTTGAACTGGGATAGGGAGGAACTCTTCTTCACATGGATGGGGAGCCCATTCCATAGATGGGGTAGCCTCTGGGATACATACATATCTCTCTAGCAGGTCCAATTTATATCACAGGCAAGGTTTAAGTCTTTAGAACAGATAATTCTGACACTGTTTGTTTTATGGATATGTAGGAGGTCCATCAGAGTGGAGTCTGACAATGCCTGTATGCCAGGCATAGATCTCCCCTCAAAAGCCTGGAGGAGACAGAGTACATGGAGAGGGCTTTGATGCGGTCTGCACAGGACATATTACTTACACCCTGCATTCTTTTAGTGAGGAACTTCTGTGGATATTCAAGCAGTTTCATATGCCTGGTTAGGTACATACCAAAAGGGTGCACTGTACTCAATGATAAGTCTGATGAATGCTGAATACAGTGGAACAATGACTTCCTTGGACTTTGATGTCATACCTTTGTTTATAAGTTGTGCAACATAGAATGATTTCCTCACCACTATAGACACATGATGATCAAAGGCTAGATTACAGTCTGTGTATGCCTCCAAGTCCCTGACTACTGGGTCAACTCTAAGGGCTGTGTTGTCAATATGATTGTTACCAGGGATGGATGACTTCCAAAAGGATACTATTATGTATTTCTTGGCCTTTAGTTTTAGTCCATGGCTCTGACACCAGTTGTTTGTCTGTGTCAGCCCCTCCTGGAGACCATTTGTGTCAGTGTGAGATTCAATGACAGCTCCTAATTTCCAATCATCTGCAAATTTAGTCAGCCAGAGACCACTGACATTGTCCTTGACGTCTGAGAAGTAAATGCCTAAAAGGAGTGGTCCATGGACTGATCCCTGAGGGACTTCACTTGTGGCTGGCCTCTTTGTAGAGATGGACTCCCCAACTTCCTAGGTCCTGTCTGTGAGCCAGTTGGCTATCCACTGGGTGACATACGAGTTTGTACCTAACCGCATGAGTTTGTCAACAATGCCTGAGTGGGGTATTGTGTCAAATGCCTTAGTCAGATCAAGGTAGGCAGTGTGAATGATTTTTCCCTCATCCATTGCTTTGGTGGCCTTCTCAAAGAAGTCCACCAGGCTGAGTAAGCATGATCTGCCCTTGATAAACCAAACTGGGTTGGGTCCAGTGTCTGGAGGTTTACTATATTTCTATTGATAATCTCCATGATAATTCTTTCCATGGCTTGGGATACTTGAAACATGTCAAGATGGGGCTTGATAAAAGTTTGAATAATTTATAGAATTTATAGAATTATTAGTATGTTTAACTCTTCACTTATCAGACCAATGATCGAGTACAATGCCCCATTCAGGATGTATCGCACCCGACATCTGCAGCAATTGGAGAGACCCCAAAAGTTCCTCACCAAAAGGATAAAGGGACTCCAAAATCTGTCATATGCTGCCAGATTGAAGAAACTCCAGCTCTATTCAGTTGCATACCGTCTGCTCAGAGGTGACATGTGCCTGACATACAAGGCCATGTCCAACCCGGAATTAATGGACATGCTCCACCTCAAAAAATCCAAATCCACCAAAACCACTAGAGCAAGCGACTTAAACCTTAGCACGGATATAAATAGGACGTGCTGGAGGGATAGATTTATCACTCAGAGACTCCCTATGCTGTGGAATAAAATCACGGTCCATGTGAGGCAGAGCACCTCGCTGGCTCTGTTCAAGAGAAATCTTGACTTGTGGATGGGAGATCGTAGGTTTATCCCGGGAATCATCTCTGTGTCACTGCTGGACAGAGGCACAACAAACTAATGGGCACAGTATTTTTTCATATAAGGGGTGGCGTAAGCCACAAAAATTTGGGCTAGGCTTATAAATGCCTTAGGGCAGATAGCCTAGTATAAACCTATGAACCTATGAACCTAATTATGTAATTTGTATTCAGTAAATCAGGGTATCTTATAATTTGTCTGTATGTGCAAAATCTTTCATTTATTTAAGGTTGTAGGACATAATAGAAGCTGATCTTGGCCTTTTGCTATTTTGTAATACTGGGTTATTTGACCATATGGAGGTCTTAACTGTAGCTTTTCATACCATGTGACTATAACAGGAGTTTTGAAGTCTAATTATTAAATGTACCTCCCTCCCTGATTGGAGCATTTTATTTATCATTATGTGTTAAGACACTGTGATTAAAATTCAAGGGCTCCCTGCTGAATTCTATTTTAGTCACTAACATAGAAAAATATTAAACTTAGAAGGTCTAAATGTCTGTTCAGTAAACTGTAATGGAGTACGTGAGAGCACTCTTTTGGTGGAAGAAAAAGCTAGATCATGTTTTGGAGAAGAACCTTCCACAATAGGAAGATATAAAAAAGGTATTATATCTTCCTTTTTAACTTTATATTGCTCTGAGGCTATTGCTCGTTCACATTCTAACCTCTTCCCCTATGCATTGTCCTTTATTTATGATACAAATAACAACAGTTTGAAAAGGGTTATAAAATAATTCATGCAAATGTTGAAAATGCTTAGAATCATGGGCTTCACCTAGTGGAGCAGAAGCATCATCCTTTAGGTGTATCTAGATTGGCTTTGATTTGTTTAACTGATATAGAACTAAGAGGCTTATTTCAAATTTGGTAGAGGCTCACCAGAATCTTCCGGATTCAGACTTCAATAAGGATTTAAACTGGTGTGTAGAACAGCAAAGCAGAATTTTATTTCTAAATTAAGATTATGGCAACTTTTATAAAAATGAGAACTTGGTATGATATAAGGGGGAAAGCAAAGTGCACAGATCATATAGCACATACAGTGAGGAATGGTGTCAGAAATGCCTGGCATGAAGTTGAATAAACTTTAATAAAATCAGAGTTAAGAACCTTTTATTCTCAAGTACATTTTACATCCTATACTCACCTATAAAGCGTCATATCGCCTTACCTAGTCTGATATTATCATACTTGTACAACATCGAAGCATGTCTAATTTCTAAAAATAAATTATGAATCTTGGCCCTGGCTGTAGTGAGTTGCTGCATCCTCCACACTATCTCGCTTACATAACTATCCTTTGACTTCTACAACGTTGAGCAAGGGGTGAATCCAAAGTATCACAGCGAGTTATGTCTGTGACAATACTACACTCAATGACTTAATAAGAATTCCACCTAATTATCACCAGCTATGAATATTAAAAAATACTTAAGATATAAGTACTACAAAATAAATGTTTTCATTGTTGCTGTTCTTACTATTTATTACAGAGTGAGGAACTCTACAGTTTGTGTGGATGTCAGAGCACAGACTCTGGCCCTTTTGGCTGAGAGGAGTTATTCTGGCAACTTCTTGAGATACCCTCTCTGTTTATCCCTTGGAAGATGTGTCAAGATTGGCTCATTGAGAGGAAGACCAGGAGTAGACAACGGAGTCACTGGAGGAATTACTTCTCTCAGCTTGCCTGGGGATACCAGGGAATCCCACACGATAAAGTGGAAACTGTTGCTATGGAGAGAAAAAGACATCTAGTCTACTCTCCTCAGCTGAAATCACTACAACTTGTACTACATCAAGAGTGTTAGAACATGGGCTGAATTAATCGATATTTAGATGATAATAACCAATGTAATTATTAAGGTTTTCTTCCATTTCATGACTAATGTTAGATGTGTTTAGTGCACTGCCTGACTTGTGAAGAATTTCTTTTCTCTGGTTTGTAGTAATACAGACCATCACCTAACACTGGAACTCTAAAGTTCCACCTGCTTAAAACATTGCATCGATAAAGTGTGTTACATAACAGTCTTAGGATAGCTGATGTATTACTTAAGTGATGCAGAGCTGTAATTATAGTGGGGAAAATGGGGGGTCTGGCACAGCAGCAGTCTGTTAGGGTACATATGCAGTACTAACACTGACATAGCTTTATTAAGGATTGAGGAATATCGTGGCTTCATAAATAAATGCCAAGGTGTGGTCAGGATTGAAGCATTCAAGCAGTCAGTGTATGGTGACTTAACTGTAACAAGCTGCTTGTCATATTTATATCAAGCAGCTTGCTACAGTTTCAGGGCACAGAAGATTGTTTTTAAGGCTTTCTTTCTTCATTTTGTTTTCTTTTTTTGTTTTGTTTGCTTTTCAATGTTTCAATGTTAAATTGAAGGGGATACCAGTATACCAGTATGTGGAACTTGTGCAGAGTGTGACCTACCGATGGTTCTATAGATAAGCTTGTTTATGTCTTGGCTTGCTCTTTTCATTTTACAGAGATGGAATAGCTTTGGTTCTGTAGATAAGTCTGATTAAGTCATGGCTTGCTGTTTTAATTTTAAAGAGATGGAATAGCTAAAATATAAAATTCAGATTAGCCACATTTTCTTCTAGTTTCTTAAGCTACAAATCTATTATTTTATTGCTAAACAGAATATGTTAAAGAAATTCCCTCAGCTGCTCATATCTGGAAAGGCACAGTTTACTCTCGCTCCCTTTTTTCCAATATGTCTGTGAGCTGTCTAGACAATTTCTTGAAAAGATCAATAAAATAGTAAAGAAAATTAGAGAGAATATTTATAAATCATACATTTCAATTACTATAGTACTTGCACTTGGGTAGGAGGATTGGCTGGTATAATGATTAAGGTGTTTAGCTCACAGGCACAAGGTTCAGGGTTTGATTCTCACCTTTGAGGGAAATTGATTAGGCTTAAAGTGGCCCAGAAGGGCAGTTAGCCTAGTACTAAGCTATGAACCCATGCCCTGACTAAAACCTAGTAACTCAGGTTCAAGTACATGCTGAGGCAATAGAGGAGCTAGTTAATGAAGGTGAGGGAGTGAACTGCTGATGCCAACTTGCCCATCCTCTGGGGAGCTTGGCACCTTGGCTTGCTGTGCACTGACACCCAACATGGACTATCTGTTGCAGCAAGACACAGTAAAGAGCTAAGGAGAAGTACCCGCCAAGCAGGGTGTTTACATGCTGTATTTGGGATAGATCATGCACAGAAGAAAGCAGGAGTCAGTGGTCAGCATTGTGTGATTCCTATTTGTTCAGGCTGGCACATGGCAATAGGAGTTAAAGCCAAAGGAAAAAAAAAACAGGTGACTGGGGATGGTGTCACCATTGTATCTGTACTGTATAGTTCCTTAAGGATGGTGCCATCATTGGATTTGTACTGTATAGTTCCTAAGAATGGTATCCTGCAGTGGTGGTGCTGCAGTAGCATTGTTGCCTCACAGTAAGACGTTGTCCTATTCGATTCTTAGCTAGAGTGTCTTCTGTGTAGAGACATGCATGAATGGGCGTACCTTCGTTGAAGGTTGTGTGTCAGAGCTGGCAACTCGGCTGGAGTTCCGCTGTGGCATCCCCTAACCGAAAAAAGCCGAAAGACACAAGTTCCTTAAGGATGGTGCTACCATTGGATTTGTACTGTATAGTTTCTCAAGGATGGTGCCATCATTGGATCTGTACTGTATAGTTCCTTAAGGATGGTGCCACCATTGGATCTGTACTGTATAGTTCCTTAATGTGAGGACAATTAGTTTCTGTTCTGTTGCAGGTCATATGGAAGGGACGTAGTGGGCTTGAGCAGGCCATCTGATGGTCATGACATCCTAGAAAAGAAGATGATTTAGTAATAAAAAAAGTGCACACACACACACACACACACACACACACGCACACGCATGCACGCACACACACACACACACACACACACACACACACACACACACACACACACACACACACACACACACACACACGTCCTCGCACACACGCACACGCACACACACACACACACACACACACACACACGCACACACACACACACGTCCGCGCACACACGAGTGCACACACACACACACACACACACACACACACACACACACACACACACACACACACATACATGCACACACTTTGTGATCTCTGATTTAACAAACCAATAAGTTAAACAATACTAGAAAAAAGTGTTGAATGGATTGTGTTATTGTGTTACTGTATTGCAGGGCAATTCTTGACAAATATGTCACTGTCTATTACTGACACTAAGCAAATTGAGACTTCTATATAGCCATAGGAAAGGAAAAGAAATTATGAAATAAGACACCCACTATAATAGCTTCCTTTGTTAAATATTGTTCTACTTAGTGTTGCACTCTGCAAAAGTATGAACACAATTATCAGGTAACAAGTAAATTCAGCAGTAGATGCATGTAAAAATATATAGCTACAACTGGAATGCTTAAGTATGGTTTCATTGAGTCCTTGCCTATCTCATTTCATCTAGTCCCAATCCACTGCCTACAGGGAAAGTAATATTTGTGATCTGCCCCCCTAAACAGGACCTTTGTAGCACTTGTTCCAGAGACAAAATGATTTGTGACACTACACATTGGCATCTTGAGTTGCATATCATTGAAGTGCAATTCCAGAATTGATGATATAATCAAATATACTTACAAGTGATGAGCTGCTGTAAGCATGATGAAAACCTCCATATCATAAAATCTGTCTTGCCTAGCAGTAAATAAACTGCAATGCTCAAGCAACTGTTGTTTTAATACTCTTGCTGTTACTACTAAAATGTATTAAAATATATTAAGAGTAGTACTGGATGTAAAATCATTTAATTTTTGTATAAGACATTTGTTTTACTTCTGACTGTCATCATTCAGAGTAATCTGTAGTTCCTTAGGTCAGTTCATATTTCTGCTTTGCCATAATCTTCCATTGAAATCTGGGCTGGAATTCATAGTGATAGACTTCACTTGTGCACAGACTTTACCAGATCTGTATTGTGGTCAAATGGGGCCCTAGGCAGGGTAATAGATTGGGACCACTCACAGCAGCCCTCCCGCTGTGCTTTTCTTTGCTGGGCAGATAAGTTCCCTTTGGGGAACAAAACATCCATTTTCTTTCATTTTGTAAACGTTTTATTATTTTCCTCTTCAAGAAAGTTATTTTAAAGCTTGGAGTGTTGTTATTTAATGGACTGTCCTGAGACTGTAACATTCTTTCTGTCAGTTTAAAAGTGCTGCAAACTAACTGTAAACGTATTTTCTGTAGAGAAATTGTGTTTATTTTTCCATTGTGGAGCTGCTGTTTTGTTTTAAAGTACTTTTTATTCTGTTTATATGTCATTACTGACATTTGCTGCTTGTCTTCCCTGGGAAAAAGGCACCATTTTCGGCTTGATCATGGAACAAATGGCCAGTCCCATGACTGGGCCTTCTTCCAGCCACAAAAAGTAAAAGTTAAGTAATCAGCCTTTGCCACTACAGAAAACTAAGTATTTGCCTCAGTTCAGTTGGGTGATTCTGCTGTGGCCATTTGTTGCACCTCAGACCACTCATCTTGTTCCCCAGATCAGCCTGGTATAGCACAGACAGACACCAGGGGTTAGTCATTTTCTCTGTGGCTATTGAGGTCCCTCAGTGGGCAAGGAAGAGCCACTCTTGTCAGTCCTGGGAGAGGGAGCAGTGAAGGATTTCCTGTTGTGTCATAATGCTGTGCCCATCCCTGGGGAAGAGGGGGCTGCAATTAGTAATACAGCTGGCCCCATTCTTTCTATGAAAAATAAATAGTAAACCAAACATGTATCTACTCCTCCTTAAATTTCTTTAGAAAGCAATAGTCTACTGGGTCTGGCTCATGGTTTAATTCAGGCTATTGATCCTTCTTGTAAAGCAGTTTCTGACAAAATAAAGTGGGATGCCTCTTTTTCTGAGAAGATTCAAGATTCTGAATTTGAAAAGGAAGATGGGGGGACACATTCAGTGTTTTGTCCTCTGATTTATGATTCAGACTCAAAGGAGAACTCAGCTTCTGATTTTCCTTGTGTGTGTGTGTGTCTGTGTGGGTTCTCTTTTACTGAGACTGTTGATATATCAGTGTTTGCAGTAGCAGAACACTGAGGTTTCTCGGTCCATTATAAAATAATATGAGTTGTTACAGAAGGAGTTTCCAAAACCTACATCCATTCCTCCTGTCTTGTCTGCTTTAGAGGATGTGTGCCTTACTGTCTGCAGTTTTACTGATAGTCAACAAGCTGTCCTTAAAATGGCAGATAGGATGTTAAAGTTAAAGCCTTTTAAATTTTTATACAGTATACCCAAACTTAACCCTACAGCTATACCCTTAGTTAACTCCACTGCTGGAAACACTTAGTTAATTCCAATTTTACTCCTAATAAATATGGGAAAATTATTAATAGGTAGGTTTGTATAGAAAAAAGTGTATTCTTCTGCAACTCTGATTTTCAGAATTTCAAATTGTTAGGCTCATATGTTAAAGTTTGTTCTTACAAATTGTGAAAGTATAAGGAAAGTTTTATTTACAGATTCATCTTGTGTCGAAAAATCTGCTTTAAATAACTTAGCTTCTTCTACTGCACAGGTCAGTAGTAATTGTTTGAAGTTTGTGTATCTTAGTTGTGCTTGGATATGGATGAACTTTGGTTAATGCGGGTGGAGAGACTGTTCCAGAGCAGTGGTATTTTCAACAAGAGATACCTGTCCCCCCAAACCATTCTGTTGATGTTGTAAAAGAGGTTGAGAGCCCTCACCCCAGTATTTATGATACCATTTGACTTGCTGATTTGTACTAAATCCATCAGCATTGGGTCACGGATGCTTTGTATGCCAAACAATGGTCACCTCTTTGCAGTGTGTAGGATATTGAGTATAGTGACAGGGTTTTGAGTCAGTCCATGTAGGACATGTTGTTCATAGGTTCATAGGTAAGTACTAGGCTAGCTGCCCTTGTGGACCATTTTAAGTTTAGCCAATTTCCCTTTCTATTCTCAAATTAACTTATCTCATTTGGTTAAAGATTGACCTTACTCATCCCATGGTTAATAATCATATATTACCCCCTAATGAGAATAACTGAGATAATCCCACAGATACATTGAGGCGATCCATGCATGGAATAAAGCATTTAGAAGATGCTTCTATACATTAGTAGTACAGGGGCAATCCTAGGGCCAATTTTCTGTTTCCCATCCATATATCCAAGTTGCAATTGCATATGGACAGGGATGAAGTTTGTTTTATGTGGATGGGGACTCTACTCCAGAGCATTAGTATCCTCTACAAGATATACCAGTCCCTCCAAACCACTCTGCTGATGTTGCAGAAGTGGTTTAGATCCCTAGACTGAGCATTTCTCATGCCATTTGACTTGTTGATGTTTAGTAACTCCGTCAGTATTGGGTCAGAGGATAGCTTGTATGCCAGACACAGGACACCTCTTAGCAGTCTGTAGGATTCTGAGTATAGTGACAGGGCTTTGAGTGGTTCTGTATAGGACACCTTTCAGTAAGGTATCTCTGTGGGCATGTGGGCATTCCAGTTGTTGCATGTGTCTGGACAAATACATGCCAAAGGGGGCACTATATTCAATGACTGGTCTAATGAGGCCTGAATAAAGATGGATAGCAACATCCCTAGATCTAGACGCTATTGCTTTGTTTATAAACTGTGCAATATAAAAGCACTTTATTAAAACAACAGACACATGCTGGTCAAACACTAGGTCACTGTCCACATAAGTTACCAAATCCTGAACAACTGAGTCTTAAGGGCATATTGTCAATGTAGAAACTCCCTAGGGTAGATGAGTAACTGAAGGATCCAATAATGCATTATTTTCAGTTTATGATTTAGGTGCCAATTATTTATTTGGGACAAACCTTCCTGCAGGATGGCAAAGACATAAGGGAATTCCTTGACTGCTCCTAGTTTGCAGTCATCTGCAAATTTAGTCAGGCACAGCCATTTTGTATTGGATTTTACTTCAGAGAAATAGATGCCAGACAGGGGAAGTCCCAGCACAGTACCTTGGGGGACTGCACTAGTGTCTGATCTCTTTGTGGAGGTAGCTTCCCCTGTTTTTATTTCCTTTATCCTAACTGTGAGCTAATTGGCAATATAGTGAGTGATACAGGGGTTTATTTACACTTGCTTTTCTACTATTCCTGAGTGGAGAACTGTGTCAGACATTTGGCAGGTTGAGGTATGCAGTCTGTACCATTTTGCCTTTATCCACTGTATTGTTGGCCTTTTCAAAAGAGTGCACCAGAATGAGTCAGCATGACCTGCCCTTGATGAATCCAAACTAAGACACGTCCAGTGTTTGAAGGCTCCCTATATAGTGACTCATCAGTTCCATAATAAATCTTTCCCCGACTGCAAAAAGTCAAAAACAAGGTAACTGACACAATTCTATGCAACCACTGAGAAATAGCCTTGGCACATGTAAAATCTGCCCATCCTGCACATTCACACCCTCTCATAATTATATATACTAAGTCTGAGACTGCACAAACATGGAGAATGGGCAAGTTTCTCAACCCCTGAATCTGTGCAGTCCTGAACACCTTTGATCAACTCCTTAGTCAACCACATGCAGTTGACTAGACAGTTGTGAACCTTTCGCGCACTCAGTATTTTCACTACCACCAAAAATGTGGGCAGTCCTTAGAGCTTAATTAAAGGAAGTTAATTACTTCTTTGACTAGAGCTTTGTTGTTTCTACTGAATTTGGCATGGCGTTTTATTTTTACTTTGTCTAAGGTGGGTTTAAGTAGGATCTTATAGAACAGGCTCCCTATTAAATAAATGAAAAGTGGAAATGTCGAACAGCCAAATAAACGAAAAGGCTGTTCCTCGATATCGTTATTGTAAGATCGCGGTACAGTGAAGGCTGGAAATGTTGCCCTTTCTTCACTGTAGTGCGATCTCAGAGTTGGTATATAAATTAACGGGGGTGGGGGGCACAGCCATTCCTTGAAATGAATAATGTGGGTAGGGGCACAGCCCCCCACAATATTAATTTCGAGGAACGGCCTTTTCGTTTATTTGGCCGTTCGACATTTCCACTTTTTGATTATTTAATAGGGAAGCTATAGAACATGGGTGAAAATGTTTTTACAGTGACCCCATTGTTTTTGAAGACCTTTAGCAACAGGCTTTCTGTGAAACAAATGGCAGGGTAATTCCATTTTTCATGAAGGATCTCATCATGGCAAATCATAAATATAAATATTTTCAGTTTGTCTTACTGGGCATTCCCCATGCTTCCACCCTTTCAGATCTGAGTATTTAGTGTGCAACAGGTAGTCTCTCATTTTCTTCTCTAACAAAAACATTAGATCATAAAAGAGTCAGTGTTCATCTGCTCTGCACTGAATCCGAGACCATTTCTCTGACCCTGTCTTTGCTTTAGTGCCGAATCAGTTTTTCAGCTGTTTCATTGTAGTAAATTAATTTTTATCAGTTTTAGCTTATCCAGCAAACCTACACTTGGGATAATATTTGAGAAGTTTGCTCTTCATAATTTATTGTTTGAACTGTAAGATCTTAATTTGTGGAAGCAGTGATGTGTTTAGAGAATGCTATTAAGTTTAGAAAGGAATGTCCCTTTATGAGCATATATTAATCTTGGTCTGTGAGCAAGACATTTCCAATTTCTTTCTGAAAAGATTCACAAGAGCATTTTTTATTATTGTACAAAATATACTTGTTAAAGTGATGAGTTTGTATGTATTTGGATCTGAGTTAAACACCCCTGAATATTTTATGAAAAAAATATATACTATAGCTTGTCACCACATTTGAGGCACACACTAACCTTTCAGTAATTTTTGGAGTATCATAAGAGATCTTACAAAGCAAAAAGAAGTCATTAACCAAGTAAAATCAAATGCCCTCTTTCAGGGGTAACCTAAGAGTAATGTCTGGTGAAGTGACTTGTTCAGAGATATAAAGAAGACACATACAGGCTGTGGGAATAAAAACTAGGACTGTTGCAGAGACCTAGATCTAGCAGCACATATCCATAAACTTTCGTTCTAAAGTCTCTGGAATATTATACAGTGTCATAGAGTTAGTACTGTTGAATTTTCATGGATGATTTCTACATCTTTTGAGAGTTTATTTTTGAAATTTAGTAAATGGATATTACACTCCAGGCTTTGGTTAATTTGTTTTTGTGTGTGTGTGTGTGTGTGTGTGTGTGTGTGTGTGTGTGTGTGTGTGTGTGTGTGTGTGTGTGTTGCAAACATACTAATTTTATAACTCTTCTAGGTTTCTTTTTTGAATTTCCCAGTATATTTGTGTCTTATTAATAGACGTTGATTGTCTATACTTTCTCTAATGTGGTATAATTCATTCATGTCATTAGCTGTTGTTTTCACCTCTACTGTATGTTTAATAACAAATCCAACTTATAACTATTAACATCATCATAGTTATCCTTTGAGAAATCCACAGATTTAGATATAACAGTGGTCAAGGCTTAAGATTAAATACAAAAGTATTAGGGAATGACTCTATACTGGAAGAACAAAGTTCTGAAGAGGTCTGTATAAGTGAATACAGACTATAAATCATTATTTCTCCTTTCCTGGCTCCTTTCTATATTAGAGACATTTTTCCTGATGAAGTCTGTTAACATTTGGGCATGCAGATTGTTAGACTAGTAATTTGACCAAACATGATTTTGGTGTTTAAGTCCCCTAATAACATAGACAATTAAGATTGGATCTCCAGTCATAAAAGATTTATTATATATTCAAAACTTAGATGTTGAGACATTTACTTCTAGAATGGAACAAAACAGCTGCAGAGGTGACTCTTAAAATGTATGTCAAGACCGTATAGTTAGTAGTTATGATTAGAGAGACCCAATAATAAAAATTCCTTGTAGTTCATGGGGTATAGAGAGTTTTCTGCTTTTCACCAGTTTCAGAGGAAATATATTATAGGGTAGTAAACAATTTAGCAAGGTTGTTGGTGGAATAATTTACTGATATCTTCAGTAGATCACTAGCAATGAAGAAAATACCTGAGAACTGGAAGACAGCAAGTGTTATAACCCTGCACTGGGGTTGGGGTGGCGGAGAAGTTTCGCTGTACTAGAATCCTTCCAGTTGGAAAGTGGCAGCAAGAACATAATGAATAGCATTTTAAGAAAGAAACTGGTCTCTTCCTTAGAAGACAATTACATGCAAAGTAGCAATCAGGGCAAGTGCATGTCAAGAAAAATTCAGTTTTCAGTTCTCTGTTACTTGACAACAAAGTATACTAGTATAAAGTGTTGTGCAGCTTTGAAAGCTGTAAAGCACTTAGCCGAGTCACACAGTGGGCAGAAGTAAAGTGTTCAGCTTTAAAAGCTGATAGACACTTCAGTCTGCCGACTGCTATTGTGTGTGTGTGTGTGTTTGTGTGTGTGTGTGTGTGTGTGTGTGTGTGTGTGTGTGTGTGTGTGGACAAGCAAGTGTGTATGAGATAGCGAAGTATACAATAGCATTTAAAACTTTAAAAATGCTACAGGTGCTGTTGTGCAGTGGCACTGTTAAGCTCAGGAGTAGAGCTTAGCAATGCTGAAAGGTGCTTAATAAAATGGAGACTGTACCACTCTGGTAAGGTCTACAACACTTATTGACCTTATACCCTACAGTCAGTGGAACAGTACCAATGTCACTGGACCAGGCTTCCATGACAACATAGATGTGAATGTGTTTGAGGAGTGGGTATGTTTCAGTGCTGCCCTTTCAGTAAATCAAGTATTCATGATTTCTGCCATAATCTCACATTGTTGTTGTTGTTTGTTTGTTTTTTTGTTTGTTTCAATTAACAGATGTCTGCAGGAAATTATATTCTCTTAGCAATGGCTAAATAAACATGGGAAAAACACCATGACCTGGGTTATAGGACAGATGGAGACTATTAGCTACAAAATTGTCTTGGTAGTATAGTAACAGGGGTGGGGCAAAGGAGATGGCTGATAAGGTTTATGATTGGCAATGCTGATGGGTTACCGATCAGAAATGATTAAACATTGTGATTCATTTCAACAGCCATGGCTAATATTAAGGCTGTTGAAATTAATTTGTTTAGTAGCTTAACTGTTTATGTAAAAGATGGTATGTGAAGTAAATGAAGACAAGTTAGAAGCTATGTGGAATTCTATACTGGCACATGCCAGCTGGTAGATTCTTAGCTTTAGGGTTGGGAAGAACTGGGATATGATAGAAATTTTGAATTATGAGAGCTTTAGTCAGTTAGTGCAGGACTATACTCTATTGTTATAACATTGGAATTCATTCTAAAATACTGAAAGGGTCAGGGATTCACAGGCAGTACTCCATTAGTTAATGGTGATCATGACTCTGGGAGGTTTAAATAAGGCAGAATGTTAAAGATAATGAACACTCAAAGACATTTACCAGTGATCTTTAGTACAGGATTTTTAATGGAGACAGGAGTCAAACAGATGGGCAGATAGAATGTATTATGGATGGAAATCTAAAGGGTATGAGAAAGAATATGAGAAAAAAAAATAGAGCATTAAAATAAATATCCAGAAGAGAGAGTGAGAGAGAGAGAATGCCATTATGGGTAGATAAGAATGTCAGACTAGCATTAGAGCTAAAAAGCATACACGAGGTAGAAGGCTAGCGGTAGGAAAAAAAGAGGACGCAAAGCACAATCACACAGAATGGCGGTAAGGACAGCAAAGGCACAAATTTAGAAGGAATCAATAAGGAAAATAAAGAGTTATTTTAGACAGCCTTCTAAAAAGGACAAAGGTACGGACTTTGTCAGCTTAATTAAAGATGGAAAGGGATCAGAGATGGCAAACAGCAAATGGGGTTACTGAATAACTATTGTCCCAGACAAATTAGAAAGAAGTGTGCTTTATTAAGACTGGACTAAGGCATATTGGCAGAAGCAGTACATGCATATCAGGACTCAGTGAGAGGAGGAAGAGAAAGTGAAAGAAAGAAAGAAATATTAATTCTTACAGTAGATAAAGGTCGGAGGAAATATGTTACAGGGTAGTAACCAATTTAGCAAACTTGTTGGTAGAACCATTTACTGATATCTTCAGTAGATCACTAGCAATGGAAGAAATACCTGAGGATTGAAGACAGCAAGTGTTATAACCCTGCACTGGGGTTGGGGGGGGTGGAGAAGTTTCACTGTACTAGAATCCTGCAAGAACATAATGGATGACATTTTAAGAAAGAAACTGGTCTCTTCCGTAGAAGAAAATGACATGCAAAATAACAAGCACGGCAAGTGCATGTCAAGAAAAAAATCAGTTTTCAGTTCTCTGTTACTTGACAACTTGGTACAAGTGTTCTATTAAATGCAGTTTGCTTAGATTTCAGCAAAACCTTTGCATATGAACTACACAGTGGATTACAGGAGAAACTGTAAGGCTTGTGAAGGTATTAACTTTCAGAAACTCGTGGCAGAGTTGAATTGAAAGACAAAAAGAGTTAAAAAAAGAGAAAAAATAAATTTTATCAGAAATAAAAGAAGTGACCAGTGGTGTTCTCCAGGGACCCTTCTTAGGCCCAGCACTTTTAAACATATATGTTTAAAATGCATCTGAGGCCATACTTATCAGAATTATTGTATTTACAAATGAGAAAAAGCTAAGCGCATCTGTAGATGTGCAGAGAAGCAGTATGGAGAAGAACTTGGAAAGGTTGAGTAAGGTGAGTGAAAGGTGGCAATTAAAGTTTGAACAAAATAGATACAGTGGTCTTCACTTGAGGTACATTAGCCCTGGTGTGCAGAGTGTTTAGGACACCCAGAACAAAGTGAGAAACTTTGAATCAGGTAAAAAGTTTGAGATGCATTATGTGGGGTTTTGGCTCACTATTTAAAGAAGTAATGCATTTCACTGCATAAGTCATTATACATATTGCATCATAGAATCAGTGTACATTTCAGGAGGCCATTAAGAAGCTCTGCTTCACTTACATGACTTTGCAGACCAGGTCTATTGCAACTCAGATGAAGACCACTGCAGGTATTTCGTTCAAACTTTACCTGCCATGTTTTGGGAGGTGTTCAGACAAATGTAACCAAAAGATATGAAGAATGGAGTAAAAAACATGTAAGTAAGCATTTAAGAAAAATGGGGTCTACTTAGTTGGAGATAAAAATGGGAAATTATATGGATGCACAGAGTTGTATCAGAAAACTATACAGGGATCACCAAAAGGTGGGTAAGGGGGGTAGAAAACAGAGCACAGAGAATATATTTTGAGAACAGACATCCTTCTAGAGCTCAGGAAGTACTTCTTCACAGAGAAGGTGAATTATCAATGGGATGCAGTTGCAGAATGGGTAGTACAGAAGAATCTGACCAAGATGTTTGGAAAAACATGATAAGTTGAAATGTAAACTGGGAGAGAGAGAACAGATGTCAGCCTTTGTTGGATTCTTATAAGCAAATTTGATAGGCTAGTTGTCTCCTGCTGTTCTCTAATGAAATGAAATGAAATGAAATTAAATGTCATCATATTTGATGTTATATATTAGGCGATACTTCTCTGAAAATATATAATGATGGAGTCTGGTAACGTCCTTAAACTATTTACCTCAGCAAACCATATTCTATTAGCATTTGATTGTGATTAGCTATGTTTATTTCCATAGTTGAGCCTCAGCTGCTACTACTTTTCCTTCAGTAGGTCTACCAGACTGCCTTAGCCTCCCCTAAGGTCATCCCACTCCAACCCATGCCCATTGCTGCTCAGGAGATAGAGAATGCTGTTGCAGCATAATACTTGGTGCCATTGCATGTGTTCTAACTCCCACACCTTGCAGTCTCACAAGCTGTACGATGGCTGCCTCTGGTAGGTGCATGCGTACATACATGTGTGCTTCCACTCATACACATCCTCTGACCAAGTGATTTATAACTCTTAATACTACTGTTGGAACAAGTGGATGGTTGACGTTGGTTTTTCGCACCCACCTTCACCCATAATGTCCCTTTAGTGCTCATGCCATCACTTGAATACGGGTTATCTGTGGAATGGCCGGGGCATTATCCATCCATGAAATGAGTTTGGGTGTGTTTCTTTATTATACTAATAATGTCAGGGTGGTTGTTCTTTGAAATGCTTTAAATACATTTAAATATCTCATGAATGCCTGGCCAGATGCTTTATTTAAAACTTCCAAGTCACTTACATCAAAACAAGAATTTCTGTGGCAACAATTCATAGTTCTGGCGAATATGTGATATAATCATAATACCTGTTTTTTACATGGAAATAAGTTGCTTTATGTACTGTTGAAATATTGTTGAGAGCAAAATAGTAAGCATTTAGAATGGGCTGAGAAATGTTGTGGTGCATATTTACAATAAAATGATATGATCTGATATGTTCAGAAGTTACCATGGTATTTTAAACGTTTATCACTGATTCATAACTTTTGTATTGTTTTACAGCCCCACTTTTCTGGTCACAAGCCCAGCATTCATTCACCCTGATATGAATACAAACCTTACTGTTATATTACTGGGTAGCAGTCCTTCAGTTGTTGAAGTGGAAGCAGAAATCTTCTGTCACAACAAAAGCCTAGTGAATGCAAAAGGCAATTTCACTAAAGGTAAGGAACAGTGAGACCTTCTATATTTTCAATGTCATTTGCAGTGTTTGATTGCAAAGATTAATGATACAAACACCAGAAGTTGTAATCTAAACTTGTAGAGGTGTGTATATTAGAGTCCTCAAGGAAAGCAACATTTTAAGGAAAATGCAGCAACCTCTGTGGAAATAAGTAGCCAAGTGCTTTAAAAGAGTCTATGCTTTAAGATGAAGTAATTGCACAGCAGTTCTCCCTAGGCGTATTCGATTGTCAAGACATTGGACAAGGTCACAGTTATCCAGTTTGTTATAGCTTATGCAGCCAGCTAGCTGCTGTATGATTTCCTTACTGCTGCTACACTGTTTATTAGAAATGAACATTGTTACAAGTTGATTATAAAACATTCCTCAGGGAAAAAAAAAAACATTATCCAGACAATTTTGGATACAGGATATCCCATTATTTTTGCCTTTGTTTTGTATTTTAAATGCCTGTAGTGCTGACAAAATGAGAAAATACTCTAAAGAAGTTGTTTAAAGCATGAATACAGATGTCACGTTTTAAAAGCAAGCTGCTAAACAAACTTAGAAGTCAAATGCCAACAAATCTAAGACCCCAAGTATTTAATCTGTCCTGCTGTACAGGTTCATAGGTACATATTCAAAAATTCCCAGCAGCTTCAAGAAGAGTAACAAATGATAGCCCAGGGAAGACTATGGAGTTACTCATCTAAATATTTAGGTTACCTTGATGACAACAAGAGTGCTACTCTGCTTGACATGAAGTGAAAGTTTGTTCCATTGGTGAGGAAAACAGTGAGATATGACGCTATCATGCTAGTGCCCATTATTTATCTGTTGATGAGGTTTAGTTCCTTTAACTAGGTACCTGAGGTACTATTTGTTCTTCAATGAAATTGGAAGTCAAACAGGGTTGGGTTTTTCATGGCAAGAAAGGCTAGACGCAGGTCTCCATGGGGGGAGGGGGGTCTAAAAGAGACTGAATACTAGTAGATGGCTACTAGTCTGACTTAGTAACTTAAATTTTTGTGAGCACTGATATGAAGCTCTGAGGTCCCTTAAGATGTGTGATATCTTTAAGCAAATTCATGCCAAAAGAGGTATTATATGCAATAATGGGTCTAATGTAATAGCAGTAAAGGGGAATAAAAACTGGAGCTAGAGGAGATATCTTTGGAAATCAAATGAGCCTGTCAGAAGGCTTTCTGAACTGCTATGGAGACTCAGTGATCAAAACTAAGGAATTAACATTAAGTGTGCCTATATCCTTTATGGCAGTGTCATACTGGAGGACTGTGTCTCCTACATGGCACGGAAAAATATTTTTTGCGAAAATGAGTTTTTCTACATTTTTTCACAATTAATTTGAGACCATTATCCTTGCACCAATTAATAACATGTGTAGCGCACATTGGTTCAGTTGTGAGCCGGGGAAGATCAAATACCACTTAGATGCAGCATTAGCAATGATATCCATTGGTGGAGGATTGCAGTAGAATTTATTAAGCTTATCAAGTAACTGAAGGTTTTCTTTTGAGACATCCCTAAACACAGAAGTACTTGCTGGGGAATTACCACCATTTTAAAGGAAAGGGTCACTGATTTATGGCCTAATTTAGAAAAGGAGCTTGATGTTGATGCATACGTAGATTGGCAAGAAGCGATGATATTTGTAAGGACAAGAATAAAGACATTGTGGCCTTTAATTATATGGTGAACTATTTGTAAAAGGAAGTTAATATTCAGATTGCCATGCTGGCTATTTTTTGTATAGGATTAATGGGGATTTCATCTAAGGTGTTAAGGTGGCCATTAGGTTCAAAAGGGGACATAACGGGTAATCTATAGCTAGCTATGAAGTTGTAATTGGTCTTCTTTATGCTGATTTGGACATTCTAGAGCACAAATTTGGTGCTCTAAAGAATCTGTCACGAGGTGATGATATTCTGGACAAATATTTATGCTCTCCTGCAATTGCTGGGATACCTGAAGTCATGATGACAATAAACCCAGGAATAGACACAGTGCTTTTTATTTCTTTGAGGCCATGTCTATGAAACTACATGCATATGGATGTGTTCAGGTTGCAGGAGAGCCTCATATTTGGGCATTTTTTGTTAAAACTCATGGTGCTAAGTAAAGCCACATTAATGTGTTCAAAATTAGAATTTACTAGGTAGGAATGCCTAGTATCAGAATCCTGCAAAAAAAGCACAGTGGGAGCAGCAAAGACTTTAGCCAGAAAGTGAAAGCTTTGGTGAATGAGGTGCAGACTATCCTTGATGCATTATGCGTAGGTGTGTTAAATGTGTAAATGTGTGCATGGAAAATACCATGGCCATAACATGGCCAGTGTATTGGCAAACCTGAACAAACAACACCATACTCACCAGCTACAGGCTGCTGCCCCAGAGGTATACCAGAGGGACCTACATAATTGCATGAGAGATGTGATGTCAGTAGCCTCACATGTGGCACTGGTACAGGGTCAGAGCAGCATTTCAGTACATCAGCAGTACAAACCCACAATACTACAGGTACAGATTATGCACATCTGTTTATTACTACAATGCAGCAACAGACTATATATATTTTATCTCACATATGCATGATTAAACTCTACAGATGCAGATGGATAAGCAACAGTGGTCTAGCAATGTGCCCTGATGCCTTACCTTCATGCTCCTCATCCATTGTGTGGGTAGGACCCACCTCCACAATGCTATCCGCAGGGTCTTGACTTTGCTGGTGGGCAGGGGCCCCGAGGCTAGCGAGGAGTTCCTCAGCATGTGTCACGGGGAGCTGGATGGCATGACCCCCCCCCCCTGTGGCTAGCTGGTCCCACCTAACTGCAGCAGCATGCTGACGGGCATGGCAGAGTAGGTCAGTGCAATGATGTCAGACCTGCTCATAACTGCAGTTATGCAGGCTGACATCGTTTACCCTGTGGACGAGCTCGTTCCACAGGGTGGTCCTCTCCTGCAGATCAATGGCTGTACAGCCAAACAGGATGTGGTAGTGCTGGATCAGGTGGTTTATAATAACCTCATTCTACTGGGGGGAATAGACTGGCAAGCGCTCTGTTGACATGGTGCCTGAAAGACATAAAGAGGAAAAAAAGGTCTGAGGACCTCATACTGCAAGGATATAATAGTTGTTAATTCACATCTCTGTCTCCCCCCCACCATATCTGCAATGATAATAACTCA